>NC_036868.1:12945368-13007184 GCF_002910315.2 Salvelinus sp. IW2-2015 | reverse complement strand
GCCTGAGGGGGGGGACACACAGACTAACCTGAGGGGAGCGGACACACAGAGACTTAACCTGGGATGGTGGACAGACACCTGAGGGGGGGGACACACAAGGCGACTGACTAACTGAGGGGGGGGGACACACAGACTAACCTGAGAGGGGGGGACACACAGACTAACCTGAGGGGGGGGACACACAGACTAACCTGAGGGGGGGACACACAGACTAACCTGAGGGGGGGAACACAGACTAACCTGAGGGGGGGACACACAGACTAACCTGAGGGGGGGACACACAGACAATATATACAATCTTCCCAGCTCTGCAGATTTTGCTGTGAGGAGGCAGAGTCATTAGATCATTTATTTACTGTCCATATGTAGCTTGTTTTTGGTCACAGGTCCAGGAATGGCTGAAGAATTGCAACATTTACCTAGAACTAATGCTGCACAGCAGTACTGGGTGATTTGGAGAGTCATAGTCAATTGATCAATAATATAATCATTATTTTAGCAAAAAATGTTATCTTTAATTTACAATCTGTAGAAACTGAGAATAGAAAGGTTTCAGTACTTTTGTGAAGCATCACAGCACAGTTGAAAAATATATGGCAAATAGAAATCCAAAATGGATGATGTTGAGAGATAGATGGGAGGGGTTGAATGGAGCTGAAGGGTGGGACTAATAACAAGATAAACAATGTAAAACATACGGGGTCTGTAAAATGTATATAGGTTCGGAACTTTTGTGAAATAACACAGTTACAAATAGAAATCAAACTGGATGGACATCAGAAATAGAGTAGGGACTAAAAACAAACTGAAGATAACTATTGTAACATAGATTGTGTCTGTAAAATGTGTATAAACTGAAGCCTAAGTGTTATTGTTTATTAGTTTACTCCAATTGGGGGAGGGGTGGTAGAGTTTGTATGTATGTATATGTAAAGATATATATATATTTTTACCCCCCCCCCCAAAAAAAAATATATACCCCCAAAAGATATGGGGGATTGGAAATGATGCAGGCAATTACATTGATGGAAGCAACAATCTCTCCGCAATATTAAAGCTGATCTACCACCTAATAAAAAAGAGTGTGTGTTAGCGGTGGGTGGGGGGGTGTGTGTGTGTTAGCAGTAGCAGTGTGTGTGTGTTAGCAGTAGCAGTGTGTGTGTGTGTGTGTTAGCAGTGTGTGTAGCAGTGTGTGTTCTCAGTGGTCACCAGGCCTAGCCTGTTGAGAACATTGGCCTCTCTCTCTCTGGGGCCTGTTTCACCTCAGCCTTAATAGCAGGGTGATGAAAACCACAGTCCAGGACAGCCTTGTTAGATGTAGGGTTGGAAGAGAAGGGTCTGCTGTGCTATCTTTCTCTGATTCCCCCTTTCTCTGCTAGTGTCTTTCTATGTCCCCACCACTTCTCCTCTACCATCTCTTTCCCACATTCATGTTTCTGTTTTCTCTCCAGGTCTTGTTAATGAGTCCTGGGGTCAGGGCAAGCAGCTCCTGTTGGATAGGTTCTGTATTATTGCTGTGCAAGTGCTGCTCTTGTATCCAACACGAGGGCACGGGGCCATTATTGGATTCTTGTCACCCTCCACGACGAATCGCCCCCTTAAAGTGAATGTCTTCCTAAAGCCACTGATTAAAGATGCTGCCCTTGGGGCTTTCTCTCGCTTTCCCCTTTTGCTCTTTCTCTCTCTCTCTCTCTCTCTCTCTCTCTCTCGCTCTCTCGCTCTCTCGCTCTCTCGCTCTCCATCTCTCGCCTCTGCCTCCCCTCTCTCTCGCTCTCTCTCGCTCTCTCGCTCTCTCGCTCTCTCGCTCTCTCTCTCTCTCTCTCTCTCTCTCTCTCTCACTCTCCCCTTTCGCTCTCTCGCTCTCTCCGGACAATAAAACGTAACTATTGGTTATTTTGTGGGCAGTGTGCAGAGATGAGGGTGCAGTGGTGCATGATGGGAGAGTTTTGTCCTAACGAGCACTGAGCAGCACAGTGGAAAGCGTGCAAGAGAGAGGGGAATGCCTCCTACTTACTGCACACAACCCTTCGCCTGGCCCCTTCACTGAGAGAGAGATGGAGAATGAGGAAGAAAAGAGACTGAAGGAGAGTGAGACGGGAAGAGAAAAACAGAGGAATAGGGGGTTGGACACAGGCCAGCAACCAGTAGTAACAGGGCTGTGTTTCCCGGGAAATGATTATTCTGGTTATTAACCCTTGGTGCTGGACGGCCGACCGCCACGTCATTGTGTTTTCCCCCCTGGGCCGGGTGGTGAGCCAGCAGCACCTTCTGCCACGTCAGACCCAGAGTCAGCCAGACACAGCAGAGCACAGGCCAAGCCAGCCAGACTCCAGGGACTCTAATCTGCGCAGGTACACAAACAGAACAGGGCTTCTAATCAGACTTAGTGATTTCCAATAACCAGGGCCCTGCCCACTCCAGGCCTCAGCTGCAGAAGGATGAAACACTGGCTGTTTTGTGTTATTCCTTTTAATGGTTAGGTTAGGGTGTGTGGAGGTTGAGCCTAGAGCCGTTTCTGGCAGTCCCTCCGCTCTGCTGAGAGCGCCACACCCAACCCTGTGATCTGATTGGAGGGTAAACAGGACGAGGGGAAGTGTGCTCTGTGCTCTGCTGTACACATGGTAACCTCCCAGGTCATGTGTGTGATAAGCCCAGGGCAGGGCTTATGGAGGTAAGGGGGGGGTCACTGCACTGAACACTACTGTAGTTTCTTCAGGTCACGCTAGTAGGACAACAGTCGGCTCAAAGCTGGCTTAGTTCCAATGTTCCCAATACTGAGACTCCTCAAAAGATTGACCCCTGATTTAAGCAACGCTTTGGGATTGTCCTCTTGCTTGTGGTTGTACTGTATTTGATTAGCTGCTCCCTCCTATGATGAAGTGACAAGGCCAAGCTGCACGTGATGACTGTGGTTCTGACAGATGGGGACCCCAGATGTGGTAGCCGTACAGCTGCACATGCCTCATCTGCCCAGACAAAATTGAGACAAATAGCCAAACAAACACACACACACACACACTCTGAGCAACGTTTTTAGATGGAACTTATGAGAATAGCAGGTGGTCCAGAGTATTGTCAGGCTGGGGGGTCAGTAGATGGGATGATTTTATATTTTAAGAGGCTCTGAGATGAAGTAAAACAAATTAGGCCATCAGCCTAACATACACACGGCTGGAGAAAATGAGCTTGTTTATCACGTAGCTAGTGCGTTTGAGCTGGGGCCCAGCCTGAGTCTTTGTACTACAGAGAGAGAGAGAAGGAAAGAGAGGGGGCTAACTCCCTCCTCCTCTCATGCAGACTGCAGCTCAGACATGAGGATTAGCCTTCCCGCCTCTCCTCAGGCCCGTCCCAGTATGACTCTGACGCTAGGCTAGACCGCTACGCTAAGGCCATGCCAGGCAGACACCTCCCCCTCCCACGTGACTCCTCCTCAGCTACCTCAGCTCTGGCCTGTTTAATACAACTACTACTACTACTACTACTGCTGCCCACGGCCGGCTACATTGAATGAACAGAGACAGATTCTGATGAAGTAGGGGTGTAACAGTTTGTTGGTGTATTGGTACATGCAGTTTCCAACTGCTCATTCTAAATTGAGTATAAGGCAGGAGGCAGTACATAACGCAAAATGACTACTCCTGAAGAAGATGGCTTCACGTTACCCTGCACCAATATTCCCTATAAAAAAAAATGGCACTGAGATAATTTCTGGTCTCCTGAGCGCAAACTTCAACATGATGAAAATTCTGTGCAACTTCCAGCGCGTGCTTACTGTGAACACTGAGGCTGTACCTGCTGTTGTCCCCCTAGCTAAGTAGACTACTGTGGCTATTTGATCATAGACCTACCAGAGTGGCCTACCATCAAAAACAAGGGAGAAAATGCATCCAATAGTATTTTAACATGGATCATTCAGCCTACAGTAGCAGCCAATGTGTGGTGTTCAATGTAGGGCTACATTCCATGAGATGCTCAGATTTGTTTTTTAAACATGACGTAGAACGTAAGTCTATGCAACATTAACCAATTAAAAACACTACAGTAGCAATAATGTTTGCAGTAAGCTATAGGCCCAACACATTATCACCCCATATTGGCTTTGCTTGCATATCAGGCTTTTTTTTTTAATGACAACATTTTTAGGTATGCTATACGATCACGCCGGTAATAAATACGTTGTATTACTTATGAGGCACAACTGAGTGAGCATACGTTTAAATAATTAGCTTTTTATAATTATTTTTAATAATTAGCTGCTGATCTCTCCCTCCACTGAGACTGACCGTCTCTCAACATCCCTCCTCTCTCCCTTCCCTCCACTGACCAAAAAGGATACTGTCTTCCAGCTGACGGTGAAACTCGAGTCGCACCGCATTATTGCACAAGTTCATGTTGTTACTCCTATAAACAAAGTGAAATATTCCTCGACATTAAAAAAGACCCAACAAGACAAGCCTATAGATGCTTTCCACCTCATTCATTACTGCTGCCCTGCTTGTTGTAGCACTGAGTGTAAATAGGAAAAACACGCATTTTATGGCTTATAAACATGTTGAATACAAAGTGTTGACAGTGCTGAGTAAGAACACAAGGCTTTATCTTTGGCTTTTTTACAGAAATGTTGGCCGATCGACTAGGAATGCCGGTTGGTGACCACTGTTCTAGAAAGTTGAGTAAAGTTTAATCTCTTGACCTGCACCCCGTTTCTCACTTGCTAGTGTCCTCAGTGTCAAAGTGCAGTGTTTGGTGACAAGGCTAGTGACATCAGCTGAGCCCAGAGATGTGCTACCAAGTGGTGTGAATGGGTGTGTGGTAGACTTGTCTTTGCACCAGTCTCCCACGCTGTGCTGACAGCTGCCAACAGGCCAGGGCTACAGATTCTGGGTTGGGCCTGCCGTGCTATTCTGGTCCGCTGTCTGTGAGGGAGACGGGCTACTCTGACTGGGCTGTCTGTCTGTTTCCATCACCACACCAGTCCATCATCAAGAGCGTCAGGGCTGTTTGACTTCTATTTACAACCTTCGCTGTCCTATGCTCTGCCTTCTCAATTGTAATGAAAAGTTTGTTCCTCACCGCTGTTGATATGCTGGTTGACTAGTTCCTTCCTGTCCAAATGACAGTTGGTGTTGAAGTGGGATCCAGTGGGATCTTAACAGCAGCTGTGTCAGCATGCAGCAGCAGCTGTGTAGGGTGTTCAATCACTGGTCCTATAGCTCCTTCTGGCCCAGAGAACTGACTTTTCATCCTGGTCCAGTGGCCCCACGGCCACAGTCCCCCTGGGGCCTCTTCATCCTATCCCCTAGCCCTCCTCCCCTCCCCTTCACGGCACGGGACTGTGTCCGAGTGTCACACTGGGAATTCTCCTCTGGGTGAATTAGGTGCTATTACTGCCCCAAGCATAAGGTGCTGCTCTCCTAGGGCCCAGTGGACACATTAGGGAAAATGCAGACTTGTGGTTTCATAACAGATTAAGCTATTTAGAATCTATAGAGGCCAGTGAAGCCTAATTGATTGGAACTTAGTGATTTACCTGGCCCCAAATTACATTGCATGATGGAAGTTACATTGAGCTGGCTGTAATGGATTATGAGCAAGACTGTTATTTTGGGCACTGGAAATAGGCGACGTTAGATTGATGTAATTTCGCTCCACCTGTCCAGCAGTGTGTTGTCAACAAGCACAACTGAACTCTGACTGCTATTTTTTCTCAGTGGAGGGAGATGGAGCAGAAAAAGCCTCCACTCCTGGAGAATTGGGTTCACCCAGGGTTTAGCATAAATCAGAACAATCCCAATGGCTCAGTAACGACACAGGAGAATGTTTGGGGGATTGACAACATGCTAGCTAAGAGGTTCATACAGAGGTGCTCTGACTGCACTGCTGATGGACTGACTGGAAAGGCTGTGAGTCTGTCCACTCCACCACACTGTCCGTTCTGCAGCCTGTCCTGTCATGTTTAATGTAGGTCTGCGATAAACACTCGCTCACTCTCCGCTCTGTGTGCGCGTTCAGGCCGCTCCCTCTGACACACACTTCTGTCTCCACAGCTAGAAGAAGAGAAGGGTTGACGGTAGCACTTTGACCCTGCATCAGCTGTGCTCTCCTCCTCTTCCTCTCTGGAAAAGAGAACACTTTCCATACTTTAGCCAACACAGGACTATAAACAGTATTAGCCTTGTTTTCCCCCTACAAAACACTGTTCTACATAAAGGACAAGTCCAGTGATTAAACAGAGACAAATATACGGTTGATCCTCTGCAATGTTACTACTTTTCAGTGCTGGTCTGGAATTAAGGGTTGTTGTAGGGACTCTATTGAGGCTTTATAACTTTCTGTCCGAGGCCCCAGGCCTGTTTTCATCAGGAGTTCTTTCCCCCTCACCTGTCTGTGCCATATGAGATCATATTTTTTGGATGTTTCTCCCCATGGCATCATCTGCCTGGCAACTACTATGACAGATGTGATCTCTTTTGTGGGCAAAACCAAAACCAACGCATTGTTAATAAACAAATACTGTGGGGGTGGGAAATCTAATTGATATGGAGTTCCTGATAATCATTTACATGTTTTATAGTTGAGTTGATAATTGATATGTAAGTTGCCTTAAATCAGACTGCTCCCTCGGCCCAAGCAGATACAGGTTTGGGGCTGTAGAGGGACAGGAGGAAGAAGAGTGAAGACAATGAGTGTTACAGGTCCACACACTCAAAAAGAAATTGCTATGAACTATAGAAATCATTAGATATCCTATAGGTCTGTCCCTGGCAGGATCACTGCCCCGTGTTGTATCTCTCCTCTATATATCTCAGCCTGTGTTTACTGGTTGTTAGAGTGTGTTGATACAGGGCATTTCTCTGGCCCTCCTCTATGTAAACTGACCCAATTACATTTCACAGGCACTTCTCTCCCCTCAGTTACTATCTGATAAAGAACACCTGGGAGATGCCTAATCTGCCCTCGCTGTAGAGAAGAGATAACAGAGAGGAATCTTCATTCTCTCCTTTAAACCTCAGCCAGCTCACTGACTGACTGAGCCTCTGCCCTTTCATGTGCTGGGCTCAGTTAAGACCCAATCTAGCCTCTCATTGCCGGAGTCAAATCTGCTGCTGCATATCGCTCTCATTCTCAACCACGTCACAGCAGGACTCAAAATGCATTAAAATCATGATGCCTGTTAGTTAAGCAGCATTGTCACTGTGTTGTATGCAAAGTAGCTTATTTCTCCACGTGTGTCCCTGTCCCTACAGTAGTTGGGTAGCTTCTCCAGTCTGTCCCTGTCCCTACAGTAGCTGTGTAGTTATTCTTCCAGTCTGTCCAGTCAGAGCCTTGGGGAGGATGATGTATCTTTATTCCCTTCATGCAAAGCAGAGAGAGAACTGTGATACGTTCCCAGCCAATACCATACCTGCACCCCCCCCCCCCAGCCAATACCCTACCTGCCTGCTCCCCCCCCCACCCAGCCAATCACCTGCCTGCTCTCCTCCCACCCAGCTAATCACCTGCCTGCTAAGTGCTCTCCTTCCAGCCAGCTGCTTGGCAGCCATGGTCTTACATGAGAAAGGGAGATGAGTGGAGAGGAGAAGGTGAGAGAGGAAGAGGGGACAGCATCCATGCTATGTGTGCAGGGAGCTGGATGAGCTGGTGATTTGCTGGTGGTGATGGTGATGATTAACAGCAGTAATGGATCAGTTGCCTCAGCTGATTCTAGGTCTATGTGGCTCCGAACCCCTCCATTTCTCTGCTGACAAAGTCAGTGCGTGTTGTGTGTGTGAGAGGTTTGACACACACACACACTCAGTCAGTCAGTCGTGTTATCCAGGACAGACAATCTCTGCTGTGAGTGAAGACAGTGATTTCTCCTGGCATACTTCATGCTGAGGAGGAAAGACATTGATTCTCCTGGCATACTTCATGCTGAGGAGGAAAGACATTGATTTCTCCTGGAATACTTCATGCAGGAGGAAAGACATTGATTTTCTCCTGGCATACTCATGCTGAGGAGGAAAGACATTTAATTCTCCTGGCATACTTATTCTGAGGAGGAAATGCATTGATTTCTCCTGGCATACTTCATGCTGGAGGAGAAAGACATTGATTTCTCCTGGCATACTTCATGCTGAGGAGGAAAGACATTTAATTCTCCTGGCATACTCTCTTCTGAGGAGGAAATGCATGATTCTCGCTGGCTATACTTCATGCTGAGGAGGAAAGACATTGAATTTCTCCTGCATACTTCTTTCTGAGAGGAAATACATTGATTCCTCCTGGCTACTTCATGCTGAGGAGGAAAGGTGGAGAGGAGGAGAAGAAGGTGCTGCTGAGAATAGATGACTGTGTTGTTCTTCAAGCCCTGAATTTTGTGGTCTTGACAAAGGTTGACCTGACCGCTGTGCTGTTACTATGCCAAATACAGGTTTAGCAGGGGCATTGTTTAACCCTGTTACCATGTCAACTAGAGGTCGACCGATTATGATTTTCAACGACGATACCGATAACCGAATATTGAAGACCAAAAAAAAAAATACTTTGATAATCGGCCGATTATATTTTTTTTTTTTGTAATAATGACAATTACAACAATACTGAATGAACACTATTTTAACTTAATATAATACATCAATAAAACAATTTGCCTCAAATAATAATGAAACATGTTCAATTTGGTTTAAATAATGCAAAAACAAAGTGTTGGAGAAGAAAGTAAAAGTGCAATATTGCCTGTAAGTAAAGCTAACGTTTAAGTTCCTTGCTCAGAACATGAGAACATATGAAAGCTGGTGGTTCCTTTAACATGAGTCTTCAATATTCCCAGGTAAGAAGTTTTAGGTTGTAGTTATTATGAATTATAGGACTATTTCTCTCTATACATTTGTATTTCATTAACTTTGACTATTGGATGTTCTATAGGCACTTTAGTATTGCCAGTGTAACAGTATAGCTTCCGTCCCTCTCCTCGCTCCTACCAGGGCTCGAACCAGGTACACAACGACAACAGCCACCCTCGAAGCAACGTTACCCATCGCTCCACAAAAGCCGCGCCGCTTGCAGAGCAAGTGGAACAACCACTCCAAGTCTCAGAGCGATGACGTTTGAAACGCTATTAGCGCGCCACCCCGCTAACGTCTAGCCATTTCACATCTGTACACAGCCTAATCTCGGGAGTTGATAGGCTTGAAGTCATAAAAACAGCAGCCTGCTGGAAAATGCACGAAAAGTGCTGTTTGAATGAATGCTTACCAGCCTGCTGCTGCCTACCATCGCTCAGTCAGACTGCTCTATCAAATCATAGACTTATATAACATAACACACAGAAATACGACCTTAGGTCATTAATATGGTCGAATCTGAAAACTATCATCCGAAAACAAGACGTTTATTTCTTTCCGTGAAATACGGAACCGTTCCATATTTTATCTAATGTGGTCATCCCTAAGTCTAAATATTCCTGTATACATTGCACAACCTTCAATGTTATGTCATAATTACTTAAAATTCTGGCAAATTAGGCGGCCCAAACTGTTGCATATACACTGACTCTGCGTGCAATGAACGCAAGAGAAGTGACACAATTTCACCTGGTTATATTGCCTGCTAACTGGATTTCTTTAGCTAAATATGCAGGTTTGAAAATATAACTTCTGTGTATTGATTTTAAGAAAGGCATTGATGTTTATGGTTAGGTACACATTGGAGCAACGATACGCACCACATCGATTATATCAACGCAGGACACGCTGTGTAGTTAACTAGTGATTATGATTGATTGATTGTTTTTATAAGTATAAGTTTAATGCTAGCTAGCAACTTACCTTGGCTTACTGCATTCGCGTAACAGGCAGGCTCCTCGTGGAGTGAAGTAATCAGGTGGTAGAGCGTTGGACTAGTTAACTGTAAGGTTGCAAGATTGAATCCCCCGAGCTGACAAGGTAAAAATCTGTCGTTCTGCCCCTGAACGAGGCAGTTAACCCACCGTTCCTAGGCCGTCATTGAAAAAAGAATGTGTTCTTAACTGACTTGCCTAGTTAAATAAAGGTGTAAAAAAAAAAAAAAAAAAATTAAAAACGGGCCAAATCGGTGTCCAAAAATACCGATTTCCGATTGTTATGTAAAAACTCGAAATCGGCCCTAATTAATCGGCCCTTCCGATTAATTGGTCGACCTCTAATGTCAACCACTCCCTTCTCTCTCCACTCCCTCCTCTGTAGCCCTTGGAGCTCTGGTCACGTGACCAGGGCCAGTGCTTTGCCTGACAGTGGTTTGCCTAGGCAGGCTGTTTTGTTTGTCCATCAGTTAGCCTGACAGACGTGATAGGCTGGCCGTTAGGGGTGTGAACGTTATTTTTTTTTTCGTCCTCAAAGTTAAAATCACAGTGCAGTTATCATAACATTATTTTCCTTCTTATAGACGAGCTAGGCCTCGGGAAAAGTGTGCAATTTAAATTAAACCAGAGGTGAACTTTAGGCTACTTTTAGTGAATTTGCGAGGCATTGAAAAAGGATACAGATTACCAAGACACATGTGCACCACGGTTCTCTCTGCCTGCCCCATCCCCTCTCCCTTGCACTGGCAGCGTTGTATTAGTGGAAACCAAGACAGTTCTCAGGGCAGGTCTTGTCGTGTAATCGGGGACAATTTTAGCTAACCCTTTCCTTATATTAACCTCTAATTCTCCTAACCTGCTACGAAAAGTCACTTCTGCTAGTCAAAACGGGCATACCTGCCCTGAGAACAGTCTTAGTTTCCACTAATGCAATACAGCCTCGCGCTGGCTCGAATGCTCTTTATCTTCGCTAATGATGCCAGTGTGTGTAGAATATCCTAGCCTATTCATTGATGATAGGCCCTGCTTTATTGAAGTTGCGAGACATTGCAAGYCAAGAAATTGTGAGATACAGCACTCCATATACTGTGACCCTCCCCTCTCTTTCCGTCCCTTGCTAGCTCGCTATGAAAGATGCGAGTGTTTGTGTTCTCGAAAGTACGGCAACTAATCAGTCAATTCAGTTTAAGGGGCTTTATTGGCATGGGAAACATATGTATACATTGCCAAAGCAAGTGAAGTAGATAATAAACATAAATAAACAATAAAATTGTACAGTAAACATTACAACTAACAAACAACTAATCAGTCTCCGTTCCTAAAATACTGTATCTCAGGAGTCGATTCCTAGAGGAATCAAATCTTGACACTCAGAAATGGGAGTCGACACCGGGAGTCGACGTGTAAGAAGTCGAGGAATCAATTACGACCACTACGTCGTCGTTAAGTTGGACATTTTATACAGTTTTCTTAGAGTTTTAACAGAAAATAATTGCTGTTTTAAACGTTAAACATGTTCCATTTTGTCACATGCTTTCTGGCCGTTGTTTGTCCATCAGTTAGCCTACTACGGCACATCCCTCCATCTCCCCACTGGTTCATTGCAGATCTGACTGGGTCTCAGTCAGATTACCATACTAATGGTGTCAGGCCCCTCTGTTTAGCAGACATGTCTGTCCCGTTCTGTAGTCCAGAGGCTCAGTACGCACAGCCCTTCTACTAGTCCCCTGCCTCTCCCCACCACTGGCCCCTTGTCTCAGGGCCACAGAGTGAAACGTCATGGATGTGGTGGGATGTACAGTATGTGTCTATAAAATGGGGTTCATCCATATAGGTCCCGCTTACCTGTATTTCTGCTAAAGGTTTCTCATGTCAGATGAATCAGGCCAATGCAAGTCATGTTAACATTGCATTACTTCTGCTAGTGTAGCTGTCCACTGGGCTTTATAGGGCAGTGTGTTTATCGTGTGACTAGGATTGCAATCATTCAGATCATATAGGATTACAAAAGGCCACATCTTGCGTTGGACAGATCTTATTATCATACATATAAATGTGGTCTCTGTCTACATTGTTTATAACTAGAGATGGTCATATAGTCTTTATAAAGCTGGTCTCTCTACATAGTTTATAATTAGAGATTATCATATAGCTTTTATTAAACTGGTCTCTGTCTACATTGTCTATAACTAGAGATAAAACCCCAGATGTACATTCATTGGCCCACTAGTGAGCCTGCATCTGGTCCAGAGGTAGACAGAGGGAGAGATGTTTTACTTGTACCAGTGCTGATGGAAGTGCCTTTACTCCTCTGCTCTCGTCTCAGGGGTACAGGCAGGTGGAGTCTGGGTGGACTGAATTCGTTATGGGATTGTTTACATCTAGATATCATCATGGAGTGATGAGCGTTAGAGTACTGCTTTGTTACAGTGTTAGTGTACTGTGACATGGCAGTGCCACCTGCTGGGCTGATGGGCAACTACATGTTGTATATTTGAATTGGAAAGAAAAATGTGATGTTGCGAAAAGATTTTTACTATTACAAAAGTAGTAATGTAACTCCTTTTGCATGTTGGAATTCTCATACTACTTTTTAAAARACTTCCAATTATTTATTTAAAGAGACTTTACTGAGGTGTCTACGAATGGAGCTTTTCATTCAAGCTCTAGCATATTGACTGCATTGATGCTAGTAGATTGATGTCAGTCAGACTGTATGTGAAGTAGACTGGCCCATCACTATAATAACTTCAGCACGGTCTCTCAAACCCATCAGTCTGTTCTGCTGTCCGTCCATGTTTTCCTGGACCGAAGACAAGGCTCTGATTTTACCACCATCCAGGTCCAGAGAGCCTCCCTGGCCATATCAGCTACGGTTTAGGTTCCCCTCTAATATCCCCTATTCCACTCTTTAATAATATCTCTCTCCTCCACATGACTTTCCATAAGGCTGGGTGGGGATGACAGCAGCAATATTTCTGCCCCGGGACAGAGGAGGGGTGTGGGGGTTATATATCACCAGACTGACGCTGTGCCTGAGGAGGCAGGGAGGAATTTGGGAATGTGAAGCGGATATAGGGATGAAAGGAGCTGTATTGGAGTGAAGCTGATTTATCACCTCTAAGCGGCTCAGGCCAGGCCTCTGTCAGAGTGAGACTAGTCAGATGAGCAAAGAGTGGGAGACTGTCTGTGGAGGCAGGCCTGGGGTGGATGTGAGCTAGCTGGGTATCTYATAGTTCCGAGGTCCTGTCCATAGCTGTACACGGTAACCATGAAGACTACAGACACACACACAGAGTAGTGTCTTACCTCATCTCAGTCTTCTCACCCTTCTCTTTGTCAAGTCCACTACCTTCAAAGAAATAGCCTCCGGGTACATGTGTTTGTCTGCATGGTTAGTGTGTGTGGATGGGATTCTTCATGACTCAGGAGGCAGGTTTCCTGAAATARGAGGATGTGTGTGAGCTGAGCTCTCCCAGGTGTCTAGTTGGACTAGTCTGGGTCTGTAAATTAACCATAGATTACCCCCAGTCACAGGTTAGGATTGAGGTCACCTGGCACCATCCCTACGGTGAAGCATGGTGGTGGCAGCATCATGCTGTGGGGATGTTATTCAGCGGCTGGGACAGAGACTAGTCAGGATCGAGGGAATGATGAATCGAGTAAAATGTAGAGAGATCCTCGATGAAAACATGCTCCAGAGCACTCAGGACCTCAGACTAGGATGAAGGTTCACCTTCCAACAGGACAATGACCCTAAGCACACATCCAAGACAACGCAGGAGTGGCTTCGGGATGTTTTTGAATGTCCTTGAGTGGCCCAGCCAGAAACGGACATGAACCCGATCTAACATCTCTGGAGAGACCTGAAAATAGCTGTGCAGCGACACTCCCCATCCAACCTGACAGAGATTGAGAGGATCTGCAGAGAAGAATGTGAGAAACTCCCCAAATACAGATGTGCCAAGCTTGTAGCGTCATACCCAAGAAGACTCAAGGTTGTAATCGCTGTCAAAGGTGCTTCAACAAAGTACTGAGGTAAGTATTAGGTAAGTATTAGAGGTCGACCGATTATTGGAGGACCAAAAAAAGCCGATACCGATTAATCGCACGATTTTTATAATTTTTTATTTATTTGTAATAATGACAGTTACAACAATACTGAATGAACACTTTTATTTTAACTTAATATAATACATCAATCAAATCAATTTAGTCTCAAATAAATAATGAAACACTTGGTTTAATTTGGTTTAAATAAATAATAATGCAAAAACAAAGTGTTGGAGAAGAAAGTAAAAGTGCAATATGTGCCATGTAAAAAAGCTAACGTTTAAGTTCCTTGCTCAGAACATGAGAACATATGAAAGCTGGTGGTTCCTTTTAACATGAGTCTTCAATATTCCCAGGTAAGAAGTTTTAGGTTGTAGTTAATATAGGACTATTTCTCTCTCTACCATTTTGTATTTCATATACTTTTGACTATTGGATGTTCTTATAGGCACTTTAGTATTGCCAGTGTAACAGTATAGCTTCCGTCCCTCTCCTCGCCCCTACCTGGGCTCGAACCAGGAACACATCGACAACAGCCACCCCCGAAGCATCGTTACCATCGCTCCACAAAAGCCGCGGCGACCTTCAAAGGGGAACAACTACTCAACAAGTCTCCTACCGCCGCTAACTAGCTAGCCATTTCACATCGGTTACACCAGCCTAATCTCGGGAGTTGATAGGCTTGAAGTCATAAACAGCGCAATGCTTGAAGCACAGCGAAGAGCTGCTGGAAAGCACAAAAGTGCTGTTTGAATGAATGCTTACGAGCTGCTGCTGCCTACCACCGCTCAGACTGCTCTATCAAATCATAGACTAATTTATAACATAAACACCAGAAATACGAGCTTTAGGTCATTATTATGGTCGAATCCGAAACTATAATTTCGAAAATTAAACGTTTATTCTTTCAGTGAAATACGGAACCGTTCCGTATTTTTATTAACGGATGGCATCCATAAGTCTAAATATTCCTGTTACATTGCACAACCTTCAATGTTATGTCATAATTATGTAAAATTCTGGCAAATTAGTTCGCAACGAGCCAGGTGGCCCAAACTGTTGCATATACCCTGACTCTGCGTGCAATGAACGCAAGAGAAGTGACACAATTTCCCTAGTTTAATATTGCCTGCTAACTGATTTCCTTTAGCTAAATATGCAGGTTTGAAAATATATACTTCTGTGTATTGATTTTAAGAAAGGCATTGATGTTTATGGTTAGGTCCATTCGTGCAACGATTATGCTTTTTTCGCAAATGCGCTTTTGTTAAATCATCCCCCGTTTGGCGAAGTTGGCTGTCTTTGTTAGGAAGAAATAGTCTTCACAGTTCGCAACGAGCCAGGTGGCCCAAACTGCTGCATATACCCTGACTCTGTTGCACAGAACGCAAGAGAAGTGACACAATTTCCCTAGTTAAAAGAAATTCATGTTAGCAGGCAATATTAACTAAATATGCAGGTTTGAGAATATATACTTGTGTATTGATTTTAAGGCKTTGATGTTTATGGATAGGTACACATTGGTGCAACGACAGTGCTTTTTTTGCGAATCCGCTTGTTAAATCACCCGTTTGGCGAAGTAGGCTGTGATTCAATGATAAATTAACAGGCACCGCATCGATTATATGCAGCGCAGGACAAACTAGATAAACTAGTAATATCATCAACCATGTGTAGTTAACTAGTGATTATGTTAAGATTGATTGTTTTTTATAAGATACGTTTAATGCTAGCTAGCACCTTACCTTGGCTCCTTGCTGCACTCGCATAACAGGTAGTCAGCCTGCCACGCAGTCTCTTCGTGGAATGCAATGTGTCCAAAAATGCCGATTACCGATTGTTATGAAAACTTGAAATCGGCCCTAATTAATCTGCCATTCCGATTAATCGGTTGACCTCTACCCTGTATATAGCTTCGCTATTGTTATTTTACTGCTGCTCTTTAATTATTTGTTACTTTTATTTCTTATTTTTCAGTTCTCTTTTTTTATTTAACACATATTTTTCTTAACTGCATTGTTTGTTAAGGGGCTTGTAAGTAAGCATTTCATTAAGGTCACCTGTTGTATTTGACACGTGACAAATAACATTTGATTAGATGAAATGGTCTGAATACTTATGTAAATATAGTATTTCAGTTGTCCATTTTTTATACATTTGCAAAAAACTTACCAAATGTGGAAAAAGTGAATGGGGTCTGAATACTTTCCTAACGCACTGTAGCGGTCTTTGGGATTCTTTCTCTATATCCCTCTTACACACAACACTCTGTTTTTCTCTCTTTTACACACACACACACACACACACACACACACACACACACACACACACACACACACCATATTGAGAGGTAATTTTAGGATGTTTTCTCTGAGGTAAGGAAACGCACGGTGACGCTACTGAATCCATTGTTCTGGTTGGTGTGACTTCATTCATTCCTCCCTCTGTCATTGGCCGAGAATGAGTGATTCTGGTCCGTGAGTCCCTGGGGTTAGGCTGATGTCACTCTGAGGGAATGGAGACAGAGGACATGTAATACTGGACCAGATACTGGTCTGCCCAGGGGAAGACAATCACATGGGTTTTATTGTTTAGGTATAAATATCATGTGGTTCTGTGTTGCCCCTGGCATCACCTGTAGTGTGCAGTACTCACAACAAGGTCGTTTTTGGTCAAGCAGTCTATTTCTGTCTCTAGCTGAACAGACTGAAAGGAGCGCTGGAGTGTATAGTCTGCTTTGTTATCTGCCTGCAGGGCCTGCACCTGAGCTGCACCTGAGCTGCACCTGAGCACCACACACACACACACACACACACACACACACACAGTCCTCCTGACCCTGAATCCCTTCTAAGCCCCTTTTTATAATTAACACACTGGAGGTACCACCAGCCTACATCCTCTATAAACTCTCCACAGAAGGCTGGTTTAGCTAGAAATGACAGGCACACTGTTGAGAGTTGCAACTCACATAGTTACCTGTGGGAGACAATGGGCAGTCTGTGTCTGAGATGTGATTAGTGTCTGGGTGTGGTTGGAAATGAGCTCTGGATGATGTGATTGTTGAAGGGTGCTCTGGTATTACAGACGTGACCGTTATCTCTTTCCTGGCTAAGCTCGTATTCCTCAGACACAATCACTGTAGCTTGGCAGAGCTACAGTATGAAGCGCCTGCCTGTCTATTGTACTGAAACGAAGGAGAGCAGGTTCCCCTGGGCTCTTCTTCCCTCTCTTCCGCTCT
Organism: Salvelinus sp. IW2-2015; assembly: GCF_002910315.2. Classification (NCBI taxonomy): domain Eukaryota; kingdom Metazoa; phylum Chordata; class Actinopteri; order Salmoniformes; family Salmonidae; genus Salvelinus; species Salvelinus sp. IW2-2015. The sequence continues at coordinate 12,990,070 of NC_036868.1, read as the reverse complement.
TCTTCCCTTAGCTCCCCGTGGTGTTAGAAACAGGAACAGTTATCCCTGGGCTACTGTCCTCTTTTCTCTTGTCCCAGAGAAATCTATTCTCCTTGCTCAAATATCATCCACAGCTACAGGTTATGAGTGTAGCTTACTGCTGTCAAATTAAGGCTATGTTAAAACAAAAGACTGCTCCAGACTTCACAGTGCAAGGACAAGATGAGAGCAGGGGTTTAGGCTTTCTTTCTTAACCAGGAAGTTGAGTTGATGCCTTCTACAGTTGCTGCAGTGATGTTTGTTCATACTTTTCTGTCGGACAGCGAATGAGAGCGAAGTCGCCTGTACGTTTGACTGGCTTCGTGATCGGCTAAGCCTGGGGGGTTTCAAGATGTGAAGGCAGTGTTGCATGGAGTGTTTGAGAGAAGGAAAGTAAAAAGCCAAACTTGACCCTTAGGTCGTTACCAGTTCTGAAGTAAAGGACAGACCCTCACCTCGCCCTTTCTCTCCTCTTCCCTCTCTCCAGGACTTGGAGTTCCACGGCGTGATGCGTTTCTACTTCCAGGACCGCGTAGCAGGGAACTTTGCCACCAAGTGTATCCGCGTGTCCTCCACGGCCACCACTCAGGATGTCATCGAGACGCTGGCCGAGAAGTTCCGGCCCGACATGAGGATGCTCTCCTCGCCCAAATACTCCCTCTACGAGGTCCATGTCAGCGGGGGTGAGTGTGGGGGCGGGGGGGGTCGATGGTTGGATATGTGGATGGGTGYGGATTTTGTAGGGTGGGTCTGTAGTAAGTAGCTTAGACCAAGAGTATTGAAGAGGGTTGTTTGGGTATGTGGTTTGACAATCTGCTTTGCGTTAGCTACTCTGTTGGGGTTACTAGACAAACACTGTTAGCCTGCAGTAGGGCGAAGACAGGAGAGCGGTATACAACTYCCATGGTGCTTAATGTGAACTTGAGATCAACAGCCCAAAGTTCAGGCTTTGAACTCTCTTCATACTGAGAGATAGGCAGAGCATGTACGTGTGTGCCCGCATAGCACAGTCGTGTGGTTTTCCACTAGCAGCGGTCATGAAAGCTAATTTAGACCAGCTTCTTATATAGTAATATTTATAAACCGCAGTCCTACCACATTATGTCTATGTAAATCATTAACACTTTATCTTAAGCTTATACTAAGCCATGTTTATCTATGTTAAATGAGTGTATATAGCCCAGAGCTAGCTAGCCAGCTGTATAGGGGTATGGGTAAACTGGTGTGGGTTAACAGTGTGTTAAGTGGTAGACTCCACCCTCTCTGGCAGAAGAACGGAAGCTGGACCTGGATGAGAAGCCACTGGTGGTGCAGCTCAACTGGAACAAAGACGACCGTGAGGGACGTTTCGTCCTCAAGAATGAGAACGACATCATCCCCAAGGTGAGTGTCAACAACAACATCAAGGAGCAGATCAGCCTTAGCTAGCCTGGCTTCCAGTCTGTTTCTGCTTCCGCTAAACCAGGTACTGGGCTATATGCCGAGGTTTGTGGATTCCTGTGAATTTGCGTAGCACTATTGAAAAAGAATAGTGGACCCAGGCAAGTCTTAGATGTGGCCCTCAGTAAAACTGCTGGACCTCTGTCATGATAACACTATCACATTACTCTGTAGCACTGTAACAAAATACCCAACCATCAAGTTCACCGCTATGATCTTGTTATTCGATATTTCATTAGAGGCTGTTCAATGGGACTGACTGTCCAATGTGTTTATGTCCATCTTGGCTCTGATACAATGAAGTGCCTCCTGCTCCGAGACCTCTTTAGTGCTCTTTAGCACCCCAGAGAGATGCAACTGTGTTTTTTATAGTGGAGCACTTGACTTCAAGTACCTCAGCGCCCCAAGCCTCGCTTCCATTTCCTCAGACAAATAAATGCTTCTCCCCCTGGCTCTAGTTAAAAGGCAGTAGTGTCTGGGTGTGTTTTGAGATGTGTGTTAAAAGGCAGTAGTGTCTGGGTGTGTTTTGAGATGTGTGTTAAAAGGCAGTAGTGTCTGGGTGTGTTTTGAGATGTGTGTTAAAAGGCAGTAGTGTCTGGGTGTGTTTGAGATGTATGATTGAGTTATGTGTGATCTTCTGGTACAGGTGGCTACACTGACCAGTGAGAGTTTAACCGCCCCTGCCCAGGAGAGCAGTTAAGAGCTCTGAAATATACACATGTTTGTGTACACACACTCAGTCTCTCACACACACACACACACACACACACACAAGCTGGATTCTCTTACCCAGACTAAAATGGTCTGTAACTCATCGCTCCAGTCATAGCAGGAGGACCAGATCTGAAACCACACCCTCTCCTAAAAGTATCTGCTACTAGAGGACTCCCTAAAGTGCTGTTAGGCTGGAGTGTTTTAACCACACTAGGACATCAGAAGCGTCTGGAGTGCTTCTGGGAAGTGGAAAGAGAGGCAGTCCTGTCAGAAGAGTCCCCTGCTCAGCCGTTTGACAGGGCAGGACTGGAACACTGGATGGCTTTAACACATCTAATGCTTTATGGGGATTTAGACTCCAACTGATCCCTTCTGAAAAGGCCCATTCTCTCGCTCTCTCTCTCTCTGCTTTATATGGCCAAGTCTATGCCTCTGTCAGTTCACATTAGGCTTTGACTATCAGCCTGCTTTTTGTGAAATGGCAAAACGAAACTACTGCCGCCAAAGAAATGAAATCCTTTGTCAGCTGGTTATTATTCTGTTTACATATGCAGCATTATAGACGCCAGTCTTAAGTATGTGTGGGACTGCCAGTTTGATTGAACTCTGGTCATGTTGTTTTCTGTCTGTCAGCTGAATTGACTAGCTGGCAGAGTGGTGCCCAGGCCTCAGACTCTAGGTGTTAGGTAGGCCCCAGTACTTCCCTCTGTGTGGAGGCCCTGGGTCCTACATAGCCCTCAGCCAACCTTCCAGCCAGCCAGTCCCTAATACCACAGATCACCTAAATGAAACACTTAGACTAAGTGAACTGCCTGAGTAACAAACCTCACACCCTCTCCCATCCTAACTGCTCGCTCTCTCTTGCTCTCGCTCTTTCACTCTTTCTCTTTCGTGCTCTTTCTCACCACAGAAGGTGCAGAGCAACGGGCCGGAGAGGGAGAAGGAGGGAGTGATCCAGAACTTCAAACGGACACTGTCCAAGAAAGAGAAGAAGAAGGAGAAGAAGCGAGAGAAGGAGGCTCACATTTCTGACGGAGATGAGCAAGCACTGAGCAGAGAAGATGGGTAAGGAGGGCAATGTCACACGCTTTATATAGTGTTTCCTTACTTAGTCTTGCCGGTTGAAAATTATATAATTGATGAAGAACGTCCCCACATCCACCTGCTAGTGTATTAACATGCATGGTAAAGCAAATGGAGCACTTCTGGATGTATTTCTCCTGCTCCTCCAGTGAGAACTCCAGACTGGCGGCGGAGGTGTACAAGGACATGCCAGAGAACAGCTTCACCAGGACCATCTCCAACCCTGAGGTGGTGATGAAGAGGAGGCGGCAGCAGAAACTGGAGAAGCGGATGCAGGAGTTCCGCAGCAGCGACGGCAGGCCAGACTCGGGTACACTCACCCTGGGACTGTCTGTCAATTAAAAACTTTAAATGTGTTATTAAGCTTTTATTTGAACAGACTGTAGCATTGTGAGCACACGAGTGTGAGAGCTGAGCGTGTGCGTTTGTGTGTCAGAGTGAAGTCCAAAAGCCATTGTCTCTGGTTCTTGTCGTGTCCCGTCTATGACCAGTAGAGAACACCCTGTCACCATACTGCAATTACATAAGTCCTGGATCAGTCAGAGCAGAGGTCCACTCTAACCCGCTTTAGCCAATGTCCTCTGTGAACACCACACACTGTCTGGTACTGCCAGTCCTCACATCTTGTTCCCTGTGGCTTACAGCCCTCTGCCAACCAATGGAGGAACAGCAAGCTGCAACACCAAAAATGGCCGCAGGAGGGTTTTTTCTTCTCCCATAGTTAGTGACGTGTAAAAAAAAAAAAAAAAAATGGTCTGCCTGACCTCTGCATCCCAAAGCTTTTTTGGTCAAGTGGTTATGGTGGCATTCATCTCGTAGTGTTTAATAATAAGTAAAAACATTGTTTTGGATCTAGGGTAATCTAATCCTAGATCTGTGGTTAGGGGCAACTTTCTACCTCTTGACACTTCTTTACCCAGACTTTCTCCTTTTGAGTGTTGCTCAGACCTCCGAGGTTGTGTTGCCCAGACCTCCGAGGTTGTGTTGCCCAGATCTCCGAGGTTGTGTTGCCCAGACCTCCGAGGTTATGTTGCCCAGACCTCCGAGGTTGTGTTGCCCAGACCTCCGAGGTTGTGTTGCCCAGACCTCCGAGGTTGTGTTGCCCAGACCTCCGAGGTTGTGTTGCCCAGACCTCCGAGGTTGTGTAATCTGGAGGCCTTAGTCCTCTGGTCTGGTCAGCCTCTGCCTCTTCACTCCCAGCTAAATGCCCCTCTCTGGCACAGATATAAAACTTTATCCCAGTTCCTCCTCATATTTCCTCTCTATCTAGTCCCAGTCCAGAGGAGTAAAGCCCTGTGTAAAATAGGCCAGCAGTTTAGGCCTACAGCCCTGTCTTTTAACTCAACTCAGAGCCAGCACTTAGTCTGAGAGAGAAAGATAGAAAATATAGTGTGTGTGTCAGTGCTGATTGGGAGATATACTGTACTGCTATATGGAATATTCCCACAATGGAAAGTAAAATATCTCTAATAGATTAGCATAATCCAAGCAATATGCTCACACGTGCGAGTGTCCTGTTTCTGTCTCTTAGGGGGGACGTTGAGGATCTATGCAGACAGTCTGAAACCCAATATTCCCTATAAGACCATCTTGCTGTCCACGACAGACATGGCAGACTTTGCTGTGGTGGAGGCCCTGGAGAAGTACGGCCTGGAGAAGGAGAACCCCCGGGAGTACTGCATCGCCAGGGTAAGAGTCAGCACACCACTCCATTCCAAACACAACTAGACCTTACTCTACCACATTGGAAGCCAACCTTGGGCCTGGAGAATTACAGGGGGTTTGGGCTTTTATTCCAACCCAGCACCAACCCAAGCTTCTAGATCCCTCAAACTAAACTCTGGACCTTGAAGCCAGTTCCAACGCATGTTTGTTCATTGTTTCCCTCTAATCAGGGACTAATTTAGACCTGGGACACTAGGTGTGGGCAATTCATTATTAGGTAGAACAGAAAACCAGCAGGCTCCGGACCTCGTTGTGTAAGAGGTGAATACCCCTGTTCTAGATATTACTGTACACCAGTGGTATTCAAAGTCGGGGTCGTTGGGGATCTGCAGTGGGGTCGTCAAAATAAACAATACAACAACAACAAAAAAATTGAACAGAACAGTGAGTATACATTATTGTATAGGACAATATACAAATCTTTTTGAGTAAGATAATGTGAAAAATACAATTTTATTAAATGTATTTTTTGGTTTCCTTTCATTTTGATAAGAGATTTAAATGTAATGAAGGTTATTTGTTGACGTAAAATTTAAATATAGTGATTTTTAAGGTTGTGTCGTTAGCTTTGGGTGGGATGGGGTCCTCAGAAACCTTAAATTGGAATACAACTGCTGTACACAGTTATACAATATGACAGACTCACCTTTCTCACCTTGTATCTCTAGTTTTATAGCATCATCAAATCACGCACCCACTTGTGGTCAGAGTTTTACAGGGAACACTCTTAGTTTGAGAGCACAGTTCACAAAAGTGAAAAGTTTGTATCGTGTCTTCAGAAAGTGTTCCCACCCCTTTACTTTTTCCACATTTTCTTGTGTTACAATCTGAATTTAAAATTGATTAAATGGGGTTGTTTGTCACTGGCCTACAAACTAAACACCATAATGTCAATGTGTAATTATGTTTTTCACATTTTTTACAAATTAATAAAAAATGAAAAGCTGAAATATCTTGAGTCAATAAGTATTGAACCCCTTTGTCATGGCAACGCCTAAATCAGTTCAGGAGTGAAAACGTGCTAAAGTCACAATCAGTTGCATGAATGACTACCTCATCTCTGTACCCCACATATACAATTATCTGTAAGGTGCCTCAGTCGAGCGGTGAATTTCAAACACAGATTCAACCACGAAGACCAAGGAGGTTTTCCAATGCCTCGCGAAGAAGGGCACCTATTGGTAGATGGGTAAAAATGGAAAAAAAGCTGACATTGAATATCCCCTTTGAGCATGGTGAAGTTATTAATTACACTTAGGATGGTGTATCAATACACCCAGTCACTACAAAGATACAGGTGTCCTTCCATCTCAGTTGCCGGAAAGGAAGGAAACCACTCAAGGATTTCCCCATGAGGCCAATGGTGACTTTAAAACAGTTACAGAATTGAATGGCTGTGATAGGAGAAAACTGAGGATCGATCAACAAAATTGTAGTTACTCCACAATACTAACCTAATTGACAGTAAAAAGAAGGAAGCCTGTACAGAATAAAAAATATTCAAAATATGCATTCTGTTTGCAGCAAGGCACTAAAGTAATACTGCAAAGCAATTAACTTTTTGTCCTGGATACAAAGTGTTATGTTTGGGGCAAATCCAATACAACACATTACTGAGTACCACTCTCCATATTTTCAAGCATAGTGTTGGCTGCATCATATTATGGGGAGGCTTGTAATCTTGTGAGGCACTGTACATATGCTTCACAAGAGGAGCTTAGGTCACCCTTGTGTAATACACACCCCCGAGCCGCCATGCTGTCCTATTCAGAAAATGGAGGTGTGAGTAATGAATGAATGTTTGCTCGATTTCCCCTCCATTTGTCTCCGGGGTGAACTAGAGGACAGGGTGGGTGTGGCCGGGCCACATTTTAAGCTGATTTAATGTTTCTGCGGTAACTGGCCTAGGTCCTTTTTAAACCCTACATACAGTATTTCATCAGCCGGCTGCACTCTCTGTCTCTCTGTGTGTGTCTCGCTCTCACTCTCTCTCTCCTTCCCTTCATCCGTCTCTCTCTCCGTATCTCCCATCTGGCCGGCCACACTCCTCCCTGTGGTCTGACAGATTAAAGCATGAAGGGGTCTGTTGGCACAGGCCTTTGTTTGATAGTAATTGAATTGCATTTCTCCAAAGTGCCAGGCCAGCAGATGTGATGCTGTGTGTGTCTGGTTGCCGGGTAGGGATAGCAGAGCAGCAGCACCATGGCTGGCCTAATATCGCCTGTCATCGTGTGACAAACATCTCCATGCTACACCGCCAACCTTTGCCGCCTCACATCCCTGCTGCCTGACCGCCAATCACATTAAAGCAGTCCCTCCTCCTTCAGTCCCTCCTCCATCCGCCTCTCATTTATTCATCTGAGTCATTAAAAAAGGAAACATTTCAAATGCTCCGATCAGACATGGTCATTTGCCTCGCCAGCGTGTTGGACAGGTCATCACTACAGCCAGAGTGAGTGGAGAGTAGGAGGGAGAGAGGTTATGTCTGGAGCATGAGGAACTGGAGCATTCTTAGGGAAAGGAAGAGCAGCCAGCTATTGACGAACATGCTAATGTGCAATAATCATGTTATAAAGGCTGGTTTGGTACACATCCTTTATGACCCCTATATACATTATAATTGAGCATTATGAGGTATTCTATGTGAATTATTGTTTGGTTGATTTGGAATTTGCTGTGGAATGTGTGGTTGTTTCATGGGTGTGGTTTTGTGGTTCTGCAGCACACAGATGACAAGTCTGGGAAGGAGATCATCCTGGACGATACAGAGTGTCCTCTTCAGATCTTCAGAGACTGGCCCAATGACAGAGGTAGAACACCATAGCACTACGGGCCCAATCATACATTCAGATCCTGCTTGTATCTAAAGTTTTACAGCACCTCTTCCATTGACAGCATTGTATGATTTATACACAGCCAAAAGCTAATTTGAACTAATAGTGAATCTACACTGAACAAAAATAAAAACACAACATGTTAAGTATTGGTTCCATGTTTCATGAGCTGAAATAAAAGATCCCAGAAATTTGTGTACAAATTTGTTTACATTCCTTTTAGTGAGCATTTCTCCTTTGACAAGCTAATCCATCCACCTGACAGGTGTGGCATATCAAGAGGCTGATTAAACAGCATGATTGTTACACAGTTGCACCTTGTGCTGGGGACAATAAAAGGCCATAAGCTACGGACAACAAAATTGCGTTTGATTGACAATTTGAATGCACAAAAATAACCTCACGAGATCCCGAGGCCCGTTGTGACGCCCATTTAAAAAAAAAAATTATAATTTATCTCTAATGTATTTATATAGCCCTTCTTACATCAGCTGATATCTCAGTGCTGTACAGAAACCCAGACTAAAACCCCAAACCGCAAGCAATGCAGGTGTAGAAGCACGGTGGCTAKGAAAAACTTACTAGAAAGGCCAAAACCTAGGAAGAAACCTAGAGAGGAACCAGGCTATGAGGGGTGGCCAGTCCTCTTCTGGATGTGCCGGGTGGAGATTATAACAGAACATGGCCAAGATGTTCAAATGTTAATAAATGACCAGCATGGTCAAATAATAATAATCACAGTAGTTGTCGAGGGTGCAACAAGTCAGCACCTCTACCGCTCCTGCGGTCTCTAGAGAGTTGAAAACAGCAGGTCTGGGACAAGTAGCACGTCCGGTGAACAGGTCAGGGTTCCATAGCCGCAGGCAGAACAGTTGAAACTGGAGCAGCAGCACGGCCAGGTGTACTGGGGACCGCAAGGAGTCCTGAGGCATGGTCCTAGATCTCAGGTCCTCCGAGAAAAAGAGAGAATTAGAGAGAGCATACTTAAATTCACATAGGACACCGGATAAGACAGGAGAAATACTCCAGATATAACAGACTGACCCTAGCACCCCTACACATAAACTATTGCAGCATAAATACTGGAGGCTGAGACAGGAGGGGTCAGGAGACACTGTGGCCCCATCCGATGATACCCCCGGACAGGGCCAAACAGGCAGGATATAACCCCACCCACTTTGCCAAAGCACAGCCCCCACACCACTAGAGGGATATCTTCAACCACCAACTTACCATCCTGAGACRAGGCCGAGTATAGCCCACAAAGATCTCCGCCACGGCACAACCCAAGGGGGGGCACCAACCCAGACTGGAAGACCACGTCAGTGACTCAACCCACTCAAGTGACGCACCCCTCTTAGGGACGGCATGGAAGAGCCCAGGCACACTCCTGGGCCAGACTACACTCATACTCATACACTCATACTCTCTACACTCGCCAGTTTTAGCTTTAGCCAGCACCATCTTCAGATTTGCCTTAACGTCGGTAGCCCTGCCCCCTGGTAAACATTGTATGATCGCTGGATGATTCGTTTTAAGTCTAATACTGCGGGTAATGGAGTCACCTATGACTAGGGTTTTCAATTTGCCAGAGCTAATGGTGGGAGGCTTTCGCGTCTCAGACCCTGTAATGGGAGGAGTAGACACCAGAGAAAGCTCGGCCTCTGACTCCGACTCGCTGCTTAATGGGGAGAACCGGTTGAAAGTTTCTGTCGGCTGAATGAGCGACACCGGTTGAGCATTCCTACAGCATTTCCCTCCAGAAGCCATGAGAAAATTTGTCCGGTTGCGGCGACTGTGCGAGGGGATTTATACTACTATCTGTACTTATTGGTGGCACAGACGCTGTTTCATCTTTTCCTGCACTGAAATTACCCTTGCCTAACGATTGCGTATGAAGCTGGTCTTGCAGCACGGCTACCCTCGCCGTAAGGCGATCGTTCTCCTGTATAATATGAGTACAGCGACTGAAATTAGAAGGCATCATGTTTGTTATTACTTAGCTTCGGCTGTTGGAAGTCCTGACGAACCACCAGATAAAGCGTTCGGAGTGAAAAAGTTGAGTGAGGGGAAAAAACTAAAAATATAAATGGTAATTAAAAAGTACAAACCGTAAAGTTGTCAGGTAGCAAAGTAAGGTTAGCAACAAAACGCACAGCAGCACGTAAACAAGTCTGCAAGTTGTGAACATTGTGACCGGAAATGACACCTGTGCCCAGCAGATGCATATCTGTATTTCCAGTCATGTGAAATCCATAGATTTGGGCCTAATGAATTGCATGTTGCGTTGAGGATAGTCCGTTGTCTGTAAGGATTGTATTGTTTTTATCTGAAATCCCCTGTCTATACTGCCCTCTCCTGGTAGCTCTGGGTCATAACGCATGTGTTGTTTCAGGGGACCTAGTATTCCAGCTGAAGAAGAGACCTCCAGACTACGTGCCAAAGAAGGGCCGCAAGCCAGAGGACAAGGGCCCCAGGGGGAAGGGCATGGACGTGCCCCTGCATGGGTCTCTACCCCCAGAGAAACTGCCTTACCTGGTGGAGCTCAGCCCAGGTGCATCATACACACACGCACTGCAGATCACATATATATGCAGACACACACACTCTTGAACAAGAACACACACATTCCCAGCTGACGCCAAATGCTGGCGTGTACAGAACTGCAGTATGTAAGACAGTTAATTCTACTCACATAGCTAACAGAACAGCATAATCATTGCGCAATGACATTCACACACCAGTAGAGGCATGGTAGGCAATATGGACCAAACCTGATGCCCTGAACTTTCTAGTCTTCTGACAAGGTGAGTGAGGTGGGCCCTAGAAGCATCTCCTGCCAAGTCGACTGTACCTAGGCTTGGGCGGTATCCAGATTTTCATATTGTCATACCGTCCTTCTCTCATCCCGGGTTTTACGGTATTACCGGCATAGCACACAAGGGGCGCTAAAAATGCAAGAAAAGCCCTTTTGGGCCTCTATTACCAGAATGCTAACAAAATTAGCACCAACTAATTGCGAACTCACATAGAAGCTGTTAGCTAAATGCTAATGAGCGAAAACGAACTTAAACGAATTGCAAGATGGGCAAATCCAGCTCATAAAGTTTTACAAGCATAGCTAGTGTAGCTACCGAATCACTTTCGGTGAGTGTGGACATTTACAAGCAAAAGTGAACGAGACAAATTTTGCAAAAGAACAAAGTTGTGATGCATGCTTTTCTGAAGGAAGAGTAGTATATGTACACAGAAGAACAGAGGGAAAAAACACTATGAAGCACTGGAAAAAATGGCTGCTGTACAGAACTTATCCATAGCTGCACAGCAGAGACTCACCGATAGAGAATGCTATGGACTGATTAGCTCTCGCTTTCTCCCGTTGTGCTATTTACAAACAAACGTGACTGGCTCAACTGGTCTGGGGAACTACGGTAGCTTCATTATGTAAAATAATGTGACAGGTGAAATGAAGTTGCACAAGTTGACTGCAGGTCAATTTAAGTAGCTACAAATATTCACATTTATTGAAAATTTCAAATAAATTGTATTGAAAAACCATCCTGTTGCTTTTTCCAAATACTCCAGTGTGTGGTATACTTCCCAAGCCTAACTGTACACCCTCTCGCACACTCGCGGAAGACACATTTCAGTTTAATGCATTCAGCTGCACAACTGACTAGGTATCTTCCCTTTGCCACCAAGAGAATGCTTTCAGGACTACAGTAGCTGCTGCTCGTGTTGCCTAGGTCGGGGATGGGCAACTTTGATGGGGGTGGGTGCCACAAAAAACATGGAACTCATCATTAGGAGTCGCTGTGGCTCGGGTCTGGGTACCCCCCTCCCCCCACACACACACAAATTAGGGTGGAGGAGAATGTTAGCAGTTTTTAATATCACTAATGATCAATAGGCATGGGTCATTTAACCATGCTTACTACAAGTTTAGATAGCTGGCCGATAGACTAACTTACCAATCACCCCCAAAAAATTGCTGACATGGGCTAATTGACTGACTGCTGATGCACAACCAAATTTCGTAGTTGCACCTGTGTTGAGACCCTGGCTGAGTCCCCCTCCCCCTAAAAATGGCGCGGGCCACCAGTTGCCCATACCTGGCCTAGGTGTTGGGTCCAATACGATGGTCAGTCCTCACTGATGGGCTGGCCCTAACAGCTGCCTGTTTCCACTGACCCCCTCTTTCTCTCTCTCTCTCCATGCTCCCCTGACCAACCTTACAACCATGCAGTGCACTAACCATGCAGTGCACTAACCCTGTCTCTCAGAACCATTTTTAACCTCCTCAGGGAATTGATTAGTACTTAAAAGATTTGAAAGTTTGCAATCTGTTTGCATACATTGCCACAAAATAGTGTGTCTCCCAGGCAAGGGTTCTCTGCTCTTTCTGCAGGAAAGTGATTCAAGGTGTGTGTGTGTGTTTTAGTGTGGATTCTGGGAATGTTTTATTGGTGATTATTACTGGGAGTGTGTGAGGCGAAGAAGGGCGCTGCGTTTTCTCCTTGGTGCAACATTTACACCCCATGCTGTGTCTTCTCTCTCCTGGCTTCCTGTGGTGTGTTCTGTCTGTCGCTACTACCTGCTGCTGTGTCTTACTGCTGTGTCTTACTGCTGCCGCCTCTGCATGTCTGCTCACCTAGGGAGGGGGAATCACTATGGCTACTACACCTATCGGCACCACGAAGGTAAACCTACCTACCCACCACGCCTCTCCTCCTCTCCACCACCACACCCATCTACTGCTGTGTTTCTCTGGATAGAAGTTGACTTGTGGTAGAACCTGCCCTTAAGTACAGAACTAGGATCAGATTACCCTGAAGATTATTGGTTATTCTAGTTTTGACCATTATTGTGATGGCAAAAGATCTGACCCTGTATCAGTGGTTAGGTGTTAGGGTCAACTCGTACCCGATCTCCGAAGTTTCCCTTTGGCATTGATCTAGGATCATGTTCTCCACCCCAAATGCTCACCATAACAATTCCATGAAATGAAACCCTAGATCAGTGTCTGTGGGCAACTGAATGCTACTGTACTGAATGCCTTGTTGATCAGTGGCTCAGCCAATCAGAGCAGGGCCTCACTATCTAGGACRGGACCTTAAGTCAACTCCACTGCACTAAGCCACGTTTAGGGCCCCTGCCAGACATTATTAAGCTTAGCAATAGCACGTGCTTTTTGCAAATGAGGATTTTTGCAAAACCCAGGATTTTCAGAAGATACATGTTTTTCCCACCCTTGTTAACTAATTTGCTGCTTTGCTTTTACTAAAATCTGTTTTTACTAATCAAAATACACAGATTATCTGGTCTACTGGTAGCTGTTATGACAACATGGTTTTGTATGTCTATTTCCCCTCTTATGTATTTTGTGTGTGACATGTACGACTGTCATGTGTTGGTAAAAATCTCCCTCTGTGCTCTGTGATGTAGTGAGTGAGTGTGTGTGTGTCCCTCCATATTGTGAGTACTGACTGTCTCCTGGTCTCCACCATAGACGGCTCAGACTCCAGGGACAAACCGAAACTCTACCGCCTGCAGCACAGTGTTACTGAGGTGGGCTCAGACACTACAGACGACGGCTCCATCCAGGTAAGGACCTGCCCTTTGTCTGTCTCTGTCTGTCTCTGTTTGTGTCTCTGTCTGTCTTGGTCTGGGGTCACATGCTACATTGATGTAGCTGTAAATTACGATGGTACACTGGACAGCTAGTTAGCTGAGCTAAAGGTCTAGTAATACTGAGTGTCTCCTCTCCTCCAGCTGTTTGGTCCAGGTATCCTGCCCCACCACTGTAAGCTGATGCATACGGAGGGATTGGTGACAGTGACACCACACAGTCTGGAGGCTGAGACTTATGTGGATGGCCAGCTTGTCACTGAGACCACCGTGCTGCGAAGCGGAGCCACACTGCAGTTCGGCGTCTCCCACGTCTTCAAGTTTGTGGACCCCAGCTACGACCACAGCATGGGCAAGGGAGGGCCCGGACCAATGATGAGAGGCAGGCACAAGTCAGGGTAGGTGGGGTGAAGGGTGTTGGCGCTAGCGCATACACACACTCACCGACGCGCGCGCACACACACACACACCGTGGCCGCGAGAATAGATTTGATTTATTTATAAAGATCCCCATTAGCCGACGCCAATGGCGACAGTCAGTCTTTCCTCAACTCTTAACCAAGACAGACTGGCATGTATAGTATTAATATTAGCCGTCTGATTTACAATGAATAGCAAGACGTGCCGCTCTGTTCTGGGCCAGCTGCGGCATAACTAGGTCTTTCTTTGCAGCACTTGACCATATGACTGGACAATAATCAAGATAAGATACAACTAGAGCCTGCAGGACTTGCTTTGTGGAGTGTGGTGTCAAAAAATCAGAGCATCTCTTTATTACGGACAGACTCTCCCCATCTTTACAACCAAGATGGGTCTGGGGGGGTATTTATTTTTAGGCGGTGCTGCGGCACCCTCAACCCCCTTACTTCCCGTGGCTTTGACACACACACACACACACACACACACACACACACACACACACACTTGCAGTGGACTACAAATGTAGACACGTTTGGAAAGTTAGCTCGCTCATCCCAGTGGTGATGACAGGAATGGCTTTGAATGGGACAGGAAGCAGCGGAGACCTGCTGAAACCAGTGTCATCGGTCCCAGGATGCATCTCTCAGCTGCCTGACTGAACAGCACAATGGTGGCTCTCATCTCTGTGTGTTCTGAACAGGCCATGACAGCACAGCCTCCTGTTTACACATAGCTGCCAGCCACCAGAGATGACATGTGGTGTGGCTCAGTTGGTAGAGCATGGCGCTTGCAACGCCAGGGTTGTGGGTTCATTCCCCACGGGGGGACCAGGATGAATATGTATGAACTTTCCAATTTGTAAGTCGCTCTGGATAAGAGCGTCTGCTAAATGACTTAAATGTAAAATGTGCATCCCTATTGGAACCTTATTCCCTATATAGTGCACTACTTTTAACTAGAGCCCTCTGGGTCCTGGTGAAAACGAATGTACTTTAAAGGGAATTGAGTGCCATTTAACCCAGCCATGTCCTACCTGCTAGTCATTCTGGTCTAGAACCCTGTGGCCTCAGTACACCACACTATCTTCTGATAGTTGAATCTTTAGTCAGAGCCTATATCCTGTCAGGTATCCTACCCACCTCTACAGCTCAGGCTTTACTGCTCTCTGTCTGCATCAGAGAAGTCAGTGCTGCTGAATTCCATTTGCAGGATTCTGACCTTCTCAAAGGTGTGTTAGTTTGTGTGTGTGTGTGTGTGTGAGATTCGTTCCCTGGGGTTGGGATGTGACTCCAAGCCCGTAGTTGACCACATCGCTGCCGTGGAAACAGATGCCACGTGGGCGGGAGGGGGAGGAGCCATCTGGGTGCAGCAGGTTTAGCTCTAATTTAACTCTGGCTGCAGAGAGGGAGCAAAAAAAGAGATGTGGGGGAGAGAGAGGAGGTAGGGGGAGAGAGAGGAGGTAGGGGGAGAGAGAGGAGGTAGGGGGAGAGTAGGACTGTGGGGGAAAGAGAGGAGGGTGGGGGAAAGAGAGGAGGTAGGGAGAGAGTGGGGGAAAGAGGACYGTGGTAGAGAGTGGGGGAAAGGGAGGCAGCAGAAGTGCCAGAATGGGGAAAAAGAGGTAGAGTTGGGTCGCCTGCCAGGCTTGGGCTGTTGTAAGGACACTAATCTGATCAGTCCGGGCTGGCTGGCTGGCTGGCTGGCTGGCTGGCTGGCTGGGGTGTGGCCTGCAGTGCTGTGTTATTAACGAGGCAGAGAGGACCAGGACCCTGGCGCCCCACACGCTCACAAACTCAGATCACTGCTGCAGCCTCCTCTGTTCACTACAAACACTACTCCAACCAGAGAGAGAGGGAGAGAACAGGACGGGGACACTGCCAGGTGAGACAGAGTAATGTCTTCCTATGGTTAGACAGTGGTAGGGCAGGGTTTCTAGGCTACTTCTCACAGAGGAGAATGTGTTGCATTTGTGGACTATGGCTGGATAGGATGTCTCCACCACATGGGTGAGGACACTATAGTAGATGACTGGAGAATGACCTAGGCTCTCATTGACAGTAGATGTATGATGATTCAAGAAGRTGACTATATTAGCATGTTGTTATCAGTCGTTAGGCTTCTAGAGTGCTTTTGGTGAGCGTAGACTGACGGTTGATGTAGATCCACTAATTAGAGGGTCATTAAGTCTGTGTATATCTGGGCTTTATCTGGGCTTTAGGCTAAAGACAGAATTCCCATGATGTTAATTTGACCAGCCACGTTGACTTGATGTATAACATTTGGACTGGCTGGGCTGGTTAATTTATTAATGTTTGTGGATATAGTGATAAGCCCTAATCCACCGTTAATGCTGTGGCCTGATGTTAGAGAGGATGACATCTGGGTGGGAGAGGAGAGAGGAAAAGAGAATAGATCAAAGGACTTCAGCTTTTGGTACAGTTCTGGTGCATTTCTTGCTAGTACTACATTGCGACACGTATGTTTGCTATGGGACCTCCATGCTCCATGACCTCCAAAAACTCCATGGCTTTGAACAGCAATGGAAATCAAATGACACCAACTTAGTTCAAACTCAGACTATGGGTTTTGCTCTAAGTATGGTTCTGTGTTGTGATTGAGTCGTTGGCCTGAACCAGTCCTCTCTGGTCAATTACACAGCTTTCAGTAAGAGAGGCTACAGTCACATGTTCCCCTCAGTGCAGACTGATTGGCTGTACTGTAGAGATCAGGATGTGTGCGTCCTCTTGTCATGGGTCAGCATATGAAATAGTAAGTCCTTTTCTTTAGAACAGACAGCTCTCTCACTTTGCATGTCACAACTAATGTTAACTGGATTTAATTCACATGTAGCTCAGGGGTATATTTAGATACATGTGTTCTAGTCATTCATTTGCAGTGATAAGGCCAATGGAATTTCTGGCATTCTGTTAACTGGCCCAGTCCTGACATGGGTGGCGGAGTGTGTCGCTACATAAATGTGGCTGTATATAAGACTGTGGGGGGGTGGGTGCGTAGGCCTGGTGGGGGTGTGTGTGCGCCTGGTGGGTGTGTCTTTGCGTCTGGTGTGTGTCTGCGTACGTACGCCTGGTGTGTGTGTGTGTGTGTGTGTGTGGTGCTGTGGATTATGTCTGAGCTCCTGTCATTCTCTCCCAGTAATGAAAGTCCCTCCTGCTCTGCCTGGGAGATGTTCTGTCCTTGAGTTTATTGTCCCTCTCTCTTTCTGGCCCCTTCTCTCTTTCTGTCCATCTGTCAAGCAGAAGTGTTCCTGAGACGACCTTTGACCTGCAAGGGGACCTCCACAGTGGGACGGCCCTCTCCACCAGCAAGGTACAGTAACTCCCCCTCCATGTCAAGGTGTGTCCCTTGGTGTTCTCAGCACTACGTGTGTGGTGGTTGTATGTGATTGCGGTCAGAGTGTTTCATATGTTCTGTGTGTAGTTGCTGTGTTTGAGGGATCTTAGTGCCATCGTTGGGCAGGAGAACATTCCACCATGGTGTGTATTGCTGTGTTATTGCAGAGCTCAGGGAAGCTGGAAATGGAGCGTTCATCCAACGGCAGTGAGAGAGGCATGGTCAAACCCATGATCCGCGGGGAGCAGCAGGACAGCAGGTGAGAGACACACATCTGGAATCAATGAATTAATGGGGACCCTAGAAGCCCAGTTGGTAGAGCATGGCATTTACAACGCCAGGGTTGTGGGTTCGATTCCCATGGGGGACCAGTATGATCGTATGATGTGAATGCACTCACTACTATCCCTCTGGATAAGAGTGTCTGCTAAATGTAAATGGAATCTCCACTCTAGTCAACTCAGTCCAAACAGTTGAAGCTAGGTCAACTACTAGAGACAGCATCTGTGTTTTCAGTGGTGCTGCCTAGAGAGCAGTGGTACAGTAGCTAACGTCATAACTCTGTCACGCTACAGTCCCCTGCTCTGTCGGACACACCATCTCCAGCCATGCCTTATGAACCAGGGGAAACCCGAGCCTCACTGAGCTGCACTGTGGCCCCTCATCAATAATACAGACCGCAGGGCCTGAGGCACACATACACACACACACATGCATGGTGTACACACACACGGCTGCTCACTCTTGACGCACAGGGAAGCTCATGCGCTCACACATCCGGAGCAGACAGGAGCCATGCTGTACCAGCGTGCGCAGGCCCTGCCTCTGGAGAGGTGTGCGTCAGTGAACGGGCGTGGCGAACGGGCGTGGCGAACGGGCGTGGCGAACGGGCGTGGCGAACGGGCGTGGCGAACGGGCGTGGCGAACAGGCGTGGTGAACGGGCGTGGTGAATGTGTCCTATGTGTGCTGGTTTACTGAGAGCCTCTGTCCTCCCCGCAGGTCCCAGGACATCCTGAGCCCAGAACTGACGCTGCCGGCCAGCATCGAGTTCAGGGACAACTGTGAGTCCTGCAACTACCTTCTCTGCTGGAGCTGTACAGGCTCTCGCTGTCCTTCTTTCTCATGCTCTTTCTTTCTTTCTAGCTTTTTCTCTTCTCTCACTCTATTTGAGTCTTTCTCTTACCATCTCTCTCTCTCTCTATACCTGCTGTGTAGTTTAGTAATAGTGTGACTTAATGATAACTAGATAAGGGCCATCCACACCATCTTGCCACAGTGCATTTAGCTGGTGTCTGAAATAGAGGTCGACCGATTAATCGGAATGGCCGATTTAATTAGGGCCGATTTTCAAGTTTTCATAACAATCGGTAATCGGTATTTTTGTATTTTACACCTTTATTTAACTAGGCAAGTCAGTTAAGAACACATTTTTATTTTTAAATGACGGCCTAGGAACGGTGGGTTAACTGCCTTGTTCAGGGGCAGAACGACAGATTTTTACCTTGTCAGCTCGGGGCTTCGTTTTTGCAACCTTCCGGTTACTAGTCCAACGCTCTAACCACCTGCCTTACATTGCACTCCACGAGGAGCCTGCGTGGCAGGCTGACTACCTGTTACGCGAGGGCAGCAAGAAGCCAAGGGAAGTTGCTAGCTAGCATTAAACTTATCTTTTAAAAAACAATCAATCTTAACATAATCACTAGTTAACTACACATGGTTGATGATATTACTAGTTTATCTAGCGTGTCCTGCGTTGCATATAATCGATGCGCCTACTTCGACAAACGGTGATGATTTAACAAGCGCATTTGCGAAAAAAGCACTGTCGTTGCACCAATGTACCTAACCATAAACATCAATGCCTTTCTTTAAAATCAATACACAAGTATATATTTTTAAACCTGCATATTTAGTTAATATTGCCTGCTAACATGAATTTCTTATAATTAGGGAAATTGTGTCACTTCTCTTGCGTTCYGTGCAAGCAGTCAGGGTATATGCAGCAGTTTTGGCCGCCTGGCTCATTGCGAACTGTGTGAAGTCCATTTATTCCTAATAAAGGCCGTAATTCATTTGCCAGAATTGTACATAATTATGACATAACATTGAAGGTTGTACAATGTAACAGCAATATTTAGACTTAGGGATGCCATCCGTTAGATAAAATACGGAACGGTTCCGTATTTCACTGAAAGAATAAACGTTTTGTTTTCGAAATGATAGTTTCCGGATTCGACCATTTTAATGACCAAAGGCTCATTAAGGGACAGAAGCTATACTGTTACACTGGCAATACTAACTAAATAAGAACATCTGATAGTCAAATACAAATCGTATAGAGAGAAATAGTCCTATAATTCCTATAATAACTACAACCTAAAACTTCTTACCTGGGAATATTGAAGACTCATGTTAAAAGGAACCACCAGCTTTCATATGTTCTCATGTTCTGAGTAAGGAACTTAAATGTTAGCTTTTTTACATGGCACATATTGCACTTTTACTTCTCCAACACTTTGTTTTTGCATTATTTAAACCAAATTGAACATGTTTCATTATTTATTTGAGGCTAAATTGATTTTATTTATGTATTATATTAAGTTAAAATAAGTGTTCATTCAGTATTGTTGTAATTGTCATTACTACAAATACATTTTAAAAATCGGCTGATTAATCGGTATCGGCCTTTTTTGGTCCTCCAATAATCTGTATCGGTATCGGCGTTGAAAAATCATAATCGGTCGACCTCTAGTCCGAAAGGTATTGACTCATTGTCTGCATGCTGCGCCAACTGGCTTTTAATGTTGTCAACTGCCACTAGTGGTTTTATTGAACACGGTCATGTTAACATTAACTGAAATGTTATTATGTAAATACGCACATTGTTAGACCTTAGTACCATAGAGCTCATATCTGTATGACTGTCGACATGAATTAGTCAAGCTGTGAAAATAGCAGGTGGTAGCATGCAGGACTCTTTCTTTCTCTCGCTCTCTCTCTCTTGATCGAGCAATTGGTTGATTACCTTCTAATCAATAGGGAGCCTAACACACCAGTCCGTTCTGTGAATGACATGCAATGATTCTCCAATGAACACACACTGAATGTACTGCTACTTCTGATGTGTGTGATGGGCTCTCCCGCTCCCCCTTTAGCATAGCTTTATTTGTTTAAGCCATTTTAACTTGCCTTTCAAGCCCTTTTATATGCAGAACCTTGTTTGTGGACTCTAGTCTTGGGCCTGGCTAAAGTCAGTCTCTGTGTATTTGAAGTTGTGTGAGTTTATGTGTTTGGCTATGGAGCAGAGAGAGCAGAGGCCTTTGATTTGTAATATCGGGGGGGGGGGTTGCTCTCTCACAACTCTCTCACAATGCACTATAAACAGCCCCTGCTGGGGAACCAGGAAGCCAGGGTTGGGGACAATGTTATCTCAAGGCCCTACTGTAAACACACAAACATGCACACAGAGTCACTCCTGTAGCAAAATCAGGACTGACCCATCTGCCTGTGACTTATGTCACGTGAACTCACACCGCACCGTTATCACCCTCCTTGCCCCCACCATGCACCCTCCAGCCGAAGATACCTTCCTGACGGCCA
Source organism: Salvelinus sp. IW2-2015 (assembly GCF_002910315.2). Lineage (NCBI taxonomy): Eukaryota > Metazoa > Chordata > Actinopteri > Salmoniformes > Salmonidae > Salvelinus > Salvelinus sp. IW2-2015. Next base: position 12,969,259 of record NC_036868.1, on the reverse strand, counting down.
TCATCAACTACACCAACAGCTCCACGGTGCACTTCAAGCTGTCCCCCACCTACGTGTTGTACATGACCTGTCGCTACGTCATGTCCAGCCACTACCGGCCCGACATCAGCCCCTCTGAGCGCACCCACAAAGTCATAGCCATCGTCAACAAGATGGTGAGCATGATGGAAGGAGTCATCCAGGTGAGTGTCCATCCTTCCGCCTCGCCTTTTTTTCTCCTCCTCATTCTAATTAGGAGGACATTCAAGGTTTACGGCCTGGGTTTGGTGTGTATATGACCACGTTATGTCCTCAGCCAGTTGCCTGAAAAAAGGACACTGACAAAAATACATTTGTTCTCTGCACTTTTATGTTATTTTTCTTTTGATTGGTTAATTTCACTTCCCTCTAGAGATACAGGTGACCCAGGACCGAAAGAAAACCCCCAAAACTGTAGCTGACTAGGTAGTCATCCTGGTAGTCATCCTGGTAGTCGTCCTGGTAGTCGTCCTGGTAGTCGTCCTGGTAGTCGTTCTGGTAGTCGTCCTGGTAGTCGTCCTGGTAGTCGTCCTGGTAGTCGTCCTGGTAGTCGTCCTGGTAGTCGCCCTGGTAGTCGTCCTGGTAGTCGTCCTGGTAGTCAGCCTGGTAGTCAGCCTGGTAGTCGTAGTATTCTGTAAGATTTCTCTTGGTTTATTCAACCAGGTCATTTCCACAGAATAATTTGTAGAGGCGTGAAGACCATGTTATGTCTTTCTGTCCAGCGTCTCTGTGTCCCCCTCCCTAATGTGTTCACTGGAACACAGGATCATTGTGGTGTTCCAAAAGCACTCTCAGCCAGCACAAAACCCAAATTACATTTTGTATTAGTGTAGCAGTAATACCCATACTCTGGGACACCAACCCTGAGTTATGTGTGAAAAACAGAAATGGCCCAAATAGTGCAAAACCATAAAACCTAGCAGAGTTTGTCTGACTCCTCACAGCACTCTAATATGGTGGGAGTTTAGACCTGTGGTTTGTCAGGTCAGTCCTCATGGGATTCCTCATCCTGTCATTATACAACTTTAAAGACACTCAATTTACATACAGATTGTAGTCTGTTAATAGATGATTATCTGTCTACACATTGACAGTGTCTGTCACAGACACATACTAGACACATACTGGACACACACACACACACACAGTGCAGGAGCATTAGGGAAATCTGTCGTTGCTCTGTGTGTGTGTCTTATAGAAATCAGGCTTACAGTCATTAAACCCATTTAAAGATGGATTTTTATCCTGATGATTTTGGAAATCCAAGTCTTAAACCTCCATGAGGGACATTGGAAATTTAATCTGTGTTCCTTAAATAATCAAATCTGCACAGCAATGTCCCTGCTTCCTACAGGGAACAGAATTGTGGGTACATTCAAAACTAGTTTCTGCAAGTAGGCTGTGCCTTCTCTTGCTATATTTAAAGGGAAAAGCATTTCCCATACACTACCAAAGTGGAGTTCATGTGTATTGCACATGACCGTGTGTGTGTTGTGTGCTCTGTGTTGTGTTCTGTTGACATGCTGTGAGTGAATCTCTGTCCATGCCATGGTTTTTGTTGACAGTCTTTCTCTGTCCTGTGGGATGTCTGTCTGTCTGTTTGTTTCCTCCCTCACCTCTGTGACAGGAGATTCCTGAAGCGGACCAGGTAGGACACCTAACACGTTGCTAGGGGAGAGAGCGCTCTCTCTCTCATCTCTCACTGTCTCGCCATCTATCGACTCAGTCAAGCTTCGCTCAGTCCTCCATGCTTCTTTTCTCCATAACAGAAACCAAAAACCCCTCAACCAAACCGCCAAATAATCCCTTCTCCTACAGCTGGACTCTAAAACACCAACATAATAACCCTCATTCAGCCTTCAACCTGGAACATGTGGTACTAAAAACAACTCCAACAAATCTCTGATTGTGGCAACATTGAAATAATTGTCATTTCCATTTGACCTCATGCTTTACTGCACTTCCGTGTGGATGAGAGACAAACCCCAACGTTCTTTTGCTTTTGTTGAATTTTTCCCTTCTACATTTTTAATTTTGTCTGTGGTTTAACATGGTTCTTTTGGATGCGTTCTGTCCTGTGGCCATTCTGAAGTGGGGGTGTTGTGGGGATAGACGAGTGCGGAATACACAGGGACCAGCGCCGGCCGAGACAAGTCGGGCGGACCTTGTGTATCCCTTATTCTTTGAGATAAGGTGACATTGACATTAGCTCATCACACAGACCAGACACTGGGCTCTAAAGCACTAGCAGCCTGTTCAGTTTAATCCTGTTTATCTCTGATAAATGTTAGAGGCGTTCAAGAACAGCTTCACAGGGTAAAATACATGAGTACTGAGCTGAATGTCCATCCCAGACCAGTATTTGTTTGTATACTGGTTGATGTGGAATGTGGTCCCTGTGCAGAGATGCAGTAGCTACTGCTAGAGGAAGTAGACCGCATTTATATCAGGACATGCAGAGAACTGCTCCACACAGAAGCTAGCAAGAAAATAAAAATAAAAGTGGAATAAAATTCCCTGTTGGCACTGTTCTAACGTCAGTTTTCCCTAAATGGTTATGGTTAGGATTGGGGGAGGGTCAACTGATCTTAGATCTGTGCCTATTAGCTGTACCGTATGTTTATTCCCTCAACTTTAATATGACAAAGAGCCTGTTAATCCAGTAGTCTACTCTGCACAGGGCCCCCCCCCCTCCAAAACTGACCCTCTGGGAGAGGCTGTAACTGGGGGCCAGTGTCTGGTTCTGGACGTCTTGGATTGGGGTGGGGTGGGGTAGGGTGGCAGGTGCACGAGTCTATCCCTGGAGTGCTGCTACTGCTCATGGCTGTGAGTCTGAGAGAGTCCCCCCTTCACCCCGTGTCTGTCTATACCTCCTCTCTGACCCCCTGCTCTCTCTCTCGGTCTGTCCTGCTCTGTGATTGGTGTATTCCAGAAGCAGAAGAACATTGCGGGGGCCCTGGCTTTCTGGATGGCCAATGCCTCAGAGCTGCTCAACTTCATCAAGCAGGACAAGGACCTGTCGCGCATCACACTGGACGCCCAGGACGTGCTGGCACACCTCGTCCAGATGGCCTTCAAGTGAGTGCCCCGACTTCCTCCCTACCCTCTGGCCCCGTCTCTTTCCTAACCCCTGGTCCTCTCCTCTCTGTAGTTCGATGCTCCTCCGTCTTCTTGGCCAGCCTCTTTAACTGCCCCTGTTTGTCTTCTTTCCACTCCTCTTTGCCCCATCATTCCCACTTCTTGTTCCTGTCCCTCTTCTGATCACTTCTCTGCCCCCCACTTTCTCACCCATGACCTGGAGACCAGGCTTTACCTTATCCTGCTCCCAACACTACCCTGTCAGTCCTGTGTATGTCATGTCTGCATGTACGCCATCAGGGCTAAATCAAACCACATGTGAGTAATAGTATGATTGGACAATTATTATGCTAATTCTAGATCAAAATGTGAAGTACCCTGCCATTGCTGGCATCGATTCTCCTGAGTGAGAAAACAAAATATAGATGTCTGCTGCCCATGGAAAAATGGCCCTCGTTCACAATGTTCTAGCTAGTGGTTAGTGGCCCATGCTAACTTCTGCCTGAGTTGTCCCATGAGCAATAAAAGTAGCCGAGGGACAGGGGSTTAAGCAAGATAATTGTGTTGCTTCAGCTCGGACCATGTAAGGATCTGGAGAAAGTAAATCTAGCCCTTGTCCGTACTGTTTCTGGAGTCTGTGTGTGGATGCAGGAACACAAAGGGGAGCTGTGAATATGTGGAATGTCTTGGGCCTGGCGTGTTGGCCAGACTGGAGCAGGGCTGTATGGGCCTGGGGAGAGAGGAAAGGTCCCAGTAAAAACAGTTCCCATTCCCCTGTTCCCTCTGTTCTGCTCCCTGGAATGGCTAGCTGAAACAACTGGTGCTTTGTCTTTCCGGAGCAGAGCGCTGGCCGTGCCGGCCAGGCCAGACCACTGGTGCACTGTGGGATTCCAGAGGAAGTCCCGTTAGGGCAGTGGAAGTGTGGGTGGGTGTGTGTGTTGTTCTCAGGCCAAGGGAACGTATGTGTGTTTGACTTTATGTAGGTGGTCGTATATGCATTGTATGTGTCTTTTGTTTATCCATATCCATGTGGACCATACAGAACCAATGTGTTGTGTTCTTTCAGGTACCTGGTCCAGTGTCTGCAGTCTGACCTGAGTAACTACATGCCTGCCTTCCTGGACGACCCAGAGGAACAGAACCCTCAAAGGCCCAAAATAGGTGACTCACCTCTGTTCATACACGGTCTGACACTCTTACTGTATATATATATACTGTATATATACTGTATATATTAAACTCATCCAGGCCACAGTGGGGATACTGTTACATTTGTAAACTCTGCAAAAAAAAAACAAAAAAAACGTCCTCTCACTGTCAACAAACTTAACATGTGTAAATATTTGTATGAACATAACATTCAACAACTGTGACATAAACTGAACAAGTTCCACAGATATGTGACTAACAGAAATAGAATAATGTGTCCCTGAACAAAGGGGGGGTAACAGTCAATATCTGTTGTGGCCACCAGCTGCATTAAGTACTGCAGTGCATCTCCTCCTCATGGACTGCACAAGATTTGCCCGTTCTTGCTGTGAGATGTTACCCCACTCTTCCGCCAAGGCACCTGCAAGTTCCCGGACATTTCTGGAGGGAATGGCCCTAGCCCTCACCCTCCAATCCAACAGGTCCCAGACGTGCTCAATGGGGTTGAGATCCGGGCTCTTCGGTGGCCATGGTAGTCTTGCAGGAAATCACGCACAGAACAAGCAGTACGACTGGTGGCATTGTCATGCTGGAGGGTCATGTCAGGATGAGCCTGCAGGAAGGGTACCACATGAGGGAGGAGGATGTCTTCCCTGTAACGCACAGCATTGAGATTGCCTGCAATGACAACAAGCTCAGTCCGATGATGCTGTGACACACCGCCACAGACCATTACGAACCCTCCACCTCCAAATCGATCCCGCTCCAGAGTACAGGCCTCTGTGTAACGCTCATTCCTTCGACGATAAACGCGAATCCGACCATCACCCCTGGTGAGAAAAAAACCGTGACTTGTCAGTGAAGAGCACTTTTTGCCAATCCTGTCTGGTCCAGCGACGGTGGGTTTGTGCCCATAAGCGACGTTGTTGTCGGTGATGTCTGTTGAGGACCTGCCTTACAACAGGCCTACAAGCCCTCAGTCCAGCCTCTCTCAGCCTATTGCGGACAGTCTGAGCACTGATGGAGGGATTGTGCGTTCCTGGTGTAACTCGGACAGCTGTTGTTGCCATCCTGTACCTGTCCCGCAGGTGTGATGTTCAGATGTACCGATCCTGTGCTGGTGTTGTTACACGTGGTCTGCCACTGCGAGGACGATCAGCTGTCCGTCCTGTCTCCCTGTAGCGCTGTCTCACAGTACGGACATTGCAATTTATTGCCCTGGCAACATCTGCAGTCCTCATGCCTCCTTGCAGCATGCCTAAGGCACGTTCACGCAGATGAGCAGGGACCCTGGGCATCTTTCTTTTGGTGTTTTTTAGAGTCAGTAGCAAGGCCTCTTCAGTGTTCTAAGTTTTCATAACTGTGACCTTAATTGCCTACCATCTGTAAGCTGTTAGTGTCTTAACAACCGTTCCACAGGTGCATGTTCATTAATTGTTTATGGTTCATTGAACAAGCATGGGAAACAGTGTTTAAATCCTTTACAATGAAGATCTGTGAAGTTATTTGTATTTTTACGAATTATCTTTGAAAGACAGGGTCCTGAAAAAGGATCTTTCTTTTTTTGTGGAATTTATTTACATTCACAGCTACACCGTATGTAACTCTGATTGTTTTTTAAAGTGAGCCCTCTAGTGGGGACATAGTGTATAGAAATCAACTGAAACCTTGGTGGACTGGTTATTCACTAAGTACTCCAGCAGTAGTGGAAATGTAAAAATGCATTCCTCATCCTCCATCTCTCTCTCTCCCCACGTAGAGGATGTTTTGCACACCCTGACGGGCGCCATGTCGCTGCTGCGTCGTTGCCGTGTCAACGCGGCGCTGACCATCCAGCTGTTCTCCCAGCTCTTCCACTTCATCAACATGTGGCTGTTCAACAAGCTGGTGATGGAGGCTGACTCTGGACTGTGTTCACACTACTGGGGCGCCATCCTCCGCCAGCAGCTCAGCCACATCGAGGCCTGGGCAGAGAAACAGGGCCTGGAGCTGGCCGCCGACTGCCACCTCAGTCGCATCGTACAGGTATGATCCACCTATCTTTGTCCAGCACACCTAACACACCTGTTAGTTACCCACTGTTTTCCATATGGTGACTTACTGTAGGCAGGGCAGGCTCTTCAGAAGAATGGATTCTATTGAATACTTTCTCAGCAGCTCTAGGTGATCCTTTAGGAGCCGTTGTGCCTAAGGAAAGTTGTAGGGGAAGGACTTCATCGTGGACAACAGGTCACTATAAATCAAGTCCTTCTCTGTCATTAATTGTACTCTGTTGTGTTGTTCCTTCCCAGGCTACGACTCTCCTCACCATGGACAAGTACTCCATGCAGGACGTGCAGAACATCCACAACACCTGCTTCAAGCTGAACTCCTTGCAGCTCAACGCCCTCATGACCAACTACCACTGTGCTCCTGACGAGCCTTACATCCCCCCAGTAATACATGACTACACACTCCTCTATTCACGTGCGCACTCACACACTAGAGTTACAATGAATGACTCTGAAGTGGAGAAATAGGGGTTTGCGGTTTGAAGTATTGCTTAACACAAGTCTCCTCCCATAGTTGTAATATGTTGGAGTTTGAGCTGTTATTTTGGGGTAAACATTAGCTAAGCTCACCACTTGACTGATCTTCCTAGCTCCCTTTTCCAGTCCAGGTAGCTGTTTCTACTTTGTGGAATATTGAGGAAACGGTCAAAGGACTATTACACACATCCCTCTCCTCTGATGTAACTAAGCCCCCATTGGTCCGTCTGGTGTCTCCCCCGATAGGAGCTCATAGACCACGTGGTTGCCGTGGCGGAGAACACAGCAGATGAACTGGCCCGTAGCGACGGCCGAGAGGTCCAGCTAGAGGAGGACCCTGACCTGCAGCTGCCCTTCCTACTGCCCGAGGACGGCTACTCCTGCGACGTCGTGAGGAACATTCCCAACGGATTCCAGGAGTTCCTGGACCCCCTTTGTCAGAGAGGTACTTGTGTGGAAGAGGAAACAATAATACACTCTATTCCAGAATGTCACACCGGTTGTGTTCTGTCTAAACCTAAAGTTGTGAACCAATCAGAGGCTGGGCTGGCCTGTGTTTGTTTTGTTGACGCGTAGGCAGTGGAATGTAGTAGCTATGTAAGAGGAGACTGGAGAGCTGTTTGCTCCTGTCCTCATCAGAGTGTTTGAGAGAGATTCCAAGAGTTGTTCCTGCTGCCGTGTCACTGTAGTCTCAGATCTGTAGAGTAGAAGAAGATAACTGTGATTTCCTCTCGTGTCCTGTGCAGGATTCTGTCGGCTAACCCCTCACCCGCGCTCCCCTGGGACCTGGACCATCCACTTTGAAGGAGTCGACTGCGACAGCCACTTCTCTGCAGACAACTCCGACCTGGTAGGTGTCCCTCCGACCGTTACTGCTGTAGGACTATGCAGGACACCATTACATTGAGCTGCATGATCATGCACATTAATGCCTGTTAGTCATGACGCAGACATGTCCTTGTACATTAGCCACCATATTACTAAGTAACTGAGAAGCACAGAGGAATGAATAGGCTGCTGCTTTTAGCTGTTTATAACACTTGAATATATTTCAATTACTCAACTTCTCTGTTTGTGGCTTAATGTTTTGGCATCGCTTGTTTCCAACGATCGTATGGAAAACGTTAATGTCCCATGCTGCCTTCATGCAATCACCGTTCTGCCTTACTCTACTTAACACTAACAGACCTCCCCCCAACACACACACACACACACACACACACACACACTCCCTCCTGCTCGATTTCAATCAACACCAATTACACCACAGAGACCAATAAGTGACCATAGAGCTCTGGAACGGCAGTAAATTATACCCTTCTCACCCTAATCACACAAAAAAAGAAATTACACTGCTTCCTGTATATTTACCCTGTTTTTTTCCCCCCAGCTCTCCTTTTTCATGCTTCAAACCTCAGCTCAGGGTGGGCATTAGCCCCAGCCCCCACAGTAGTAAAGGGACCAGGGAGGGGAGGGGAGAGGAGGAGGCGCCCAAACCGTTTAAGCACCGCTGAGGTTTTGATTAATGGCCTCTTGGTCGTGTGCCAGGCGGGGTGACCCCGGCACCCCGCCTCATGTTTCCACCGCCTTGCTCCAGAATCACTACTCTAGTGTTCCATAGAGTACCGCTGTTAGCAGCCATTACAGGGTTAATAAGACAGAGACACAGGGGATCCCCGAGGAGAACAACAATGGGGTAGGTTTCCCTGATCACTAGTCCAGACAGGAGGTGTTACTGTAGCTAGCCTAGTGCAGTCAGACTTTTGTCATCCTAAAAACACGTTCTCTCTGGAGAACATGCTCACACTGGCAGGTGTTTGAGTTAAGAGTTGGTCTCTTACTGCAGAATATCTGTTGTCTGAATGAATGTTTTCTTTACTCATTGTAGCCAGCTGAACCCTGCATCACCCTGCCCTCTAGCACTTGGTGAAATCACTCCAATGGCATTCAGAAAGACTTGTTCTACACCACATCACACGATGAGAAATGCCACCAGATCCCTGTTAATGTGGCTTTGTATCCACTCTCTGTCTCTGAACTATGTGGCTGTACAGCATAGCTCAGCGAAGAGTTGTTTGTGTCTTTGGGGCTGTTGAGTCTCAATGTGTTCAGTGCCATAGGGACGAGAGGCAGTCTGTGTGGAAAGCCCTGCCCTCTCCCTCTCCCCACCCTGCTCCCAGGCAGCCCTCTTTTTAAACGATCCCATTGAGATCCTCTGGAGCCAAGCGCATGTGGCTTTCATTCTTGACTCCTCTCCAGCCCCCGCCATTTCTCATTGCGGTCGCCCCAATCCAGCTCTCTCTCTGTATGACGACCCTGCTCTGCGCCTATCCCTCTGCTCCCTCATCCAGCGCCTCATTCTGCCTGAGAAACGTCCAGGAGAGAGCTCCCAGCTCTGAGAGCCCTGTAGAAGCCTGACTGACCTGCTCGCCGGATCCCACCGTTGACACCAACTGCACTCTAGCTCTTTCAGTACATTTCTCCTAAGCTAACGCTGCTGTGTCCTCTCGTTGCAGCAAATGCGGAAGGAACCGGAAGTTGTGACGGTCACCCTGAAGAAGCACAATGGCATGGGCCTCAGCATTGTGGCTGCCAAGGTAAGACATCTTTTAATCCTTTCCTTTTATTATTGATAATGTATTTGTCGATACCCACTAGTGCTCCTTCAAGAGGTTTGTGACTCCCTGGCTGGAAGGGAAGTGTTATGTGACTGATGAGAAATACACAGATTAAATTAAGAAATAACCCAGAAACATTGACATTTGTTGCGTCCATGCTCAAGCAGACTTGATGACTACTGCCTGGTGAACACATAAATAATCCAAAATAAGCCCTTCTCTCAATCGTTGTCAGGAACCTGCCTGAAGGTGTCCTCATTTTCAGTTCAACAACATTGCCGGTGGAACATGCTGTTTCTAGCAGTGTTGGTGAGGATGGATGTAAGAGCCTTAGGTTGTACTGGGTTCTCTTCTGTGTTTGTTTACTACATTAGCCTGCCGTAACTCCGGATAGTGTGTGTGTGTGTGTGTGTGTGTGTTGTTAAAAAAAAAAAGTGACCGTCATGTTTCAGCTGGCACCATTATAGCCCAGGTCTGACCCGGGTTGGTCTGTGTGGGTTAATTGGAGTGTGTTTATGCCGTATGTCCACCAGATGCCTATACGTTTTGCCGTATGTTGTTTTTGCCGGATGTCTAGTCAGCATTTTTGGTACTTGACGCACATGTGCTTTGCAGGGCTGCAGAAAGGTTTGCAGCATTTTCCCTGTCTCTGGCCTCCCTGCCCTGTTCCACCAAAGCACCGATTGCTACCGGGGCCTCCATGCAAAAAATGTTGCATGGAGACACATTACCAATATGATTGGATTATCTGGTCAGTTGAATGTGAAATAATTAGCTGGGAAGCTAGGTGCTAGCAATTTCTAAGCTAACTAGGAAAGTGGTTAGCTTTGTAGTTTGYACCACCACGCGGTAAAGCACACCACAGCCTAGTGCAACAGCCCCAACGCCGCGTTGCGGACTGCTCCATTGGCAATGAATGACGTTCGCCGGAACGCAAAGATTTTGACGCATCTGGTGGACATTAAGGCTTTAGACTGTCACTGACAGATGAATGAGAGTCTGAGAAGAAGAGGGCGGATGGATGGTGTGGGGGGGCGGATGGATGGTGTGGGGGGGGCAGGATGGGGCGGAGGAGAGGAGTGGGGGGGGGGGCGGCGGATGGATGGATGGGTGTGGGGGGGCGGATGGATGGTGTGGGGGGGCGGATGGAGGAGGAGTGGGGGGGGGGCGGATGGAGGAGGAGTGGGGGGCGGCGGATGGATGGATGGTTTGTGGGGGGGCGGATGGATGGTGTGGGGGGCGATGGATGGTGGGGTGGCGGATGGAGAGTGTGGGGGCGGATGGATGTGTGGTGGGGGTGCATGGAGGAGTGTGGTTGGGTGCGGATGGAGGAGTGTGGGGTGGCGGACTGATGGATGGGGGGGTGGCGGATGGAGGAGTGGTGGGGGGGCGGATGGATGGTGTGGGGGTGGCGCGATGGAGGAGTTGGTGGGCGGATGGAGCAGTGTGGGGGGCGGATGATGGTTGGGTCGATGGAGGACATACGTGTGGGGGGGGCAAGATGGATGGTGTGGGGGTGGGGATGAGGGAGTGTGGCAAGGCGGATGGAGGAGGAGTGGGGGGGGGAGTGGATGGTGTAGGTGTGGGGCGGCGGATGGAGGAGAGTGGGGGGCGCGACCAATAGAGGGGCCTCCCTGAACTGTTTATTTTCAAAGCACAGTTTTTGTATTTGAGGAGGTGGGGGCCACACCCTCTGTTTTTACTGCTATTTTCAACCTGAGGTGGAGGGAGAAAGACCGAGAGAGGTGGGGAGAGAGCAGAGGGAGGGGAAAATGGGAGGGGAGGACAGGAGACAGAAGGAAGGCACGAGTCCGAGGCAGACTGGAGAAGCGAAGGAATGAGAGAGAGAGGGGGAGAGTGAGAGAAGAGTAATTTGCCCAGTGCAGAACACACAGCTGGGTAGTGCTCTGAAAGCTTACCCAAACTGTTGCAGAGTAGCGAGTGGCTAACACTGGTGGACTGTTTACTTAAGTCTGTAAATGGTATTTCCTACTCTGGCTGGCTGCTGATTATTTGTCATATGGCGTCCTACAGTAGAATGTAGTGTGGACCTCTTTCTTTCTCCCACTGCGCCGCACCTAGTATCTCCTCTAGTATCTCCTCCTTCGTTAGCTGTTTTGTTTTGGTCTCTGACTGTGTGATTATTACACCAGTACATCTGGGCTGTGATCTGCCCCTCCTTGTGGACTTTTAATTGAGCCTGAGCGCGAGCCAGTTCTAGCCGAGCGGGAACTATCTACCAACACCATGTGGTTCTCTGTGGTTGGAAAGAAGGACGAGTCGGTAAGGCGCTCTCTCTCTGTCTCTGTCTGTGTGTGTTAAATACAGGTGTGACTGTGTATGTGTGGTGGGTGGAGGGGGGTGTGTAGCCGTTTTGGCAGAAGAGGTGGGGGTTGAGGATGGGAAGACACAGGTAATTAGTCCTCCAGTATGTGCTGCTGTTCCACTTGCTCAGTGTTCTCTACTGCTGTAAGCTTCACACCGTCTTTCATATTTGACGCCTGTAGAGTTTTCTCTAATCAAGTATTATTTTCAGTTTAAATTMCATGTTTTGCAGGGTTGCTCATTCAAAATGTATGATTTCTCTTTTGCCAGAAACTCAGACCAAATAAGCCTCCAGCTCACACCAGTTCATCATATTGCTGTGACCCGCTATGTAAGGAACCTAGGGCGGTTCTCTACTGAGCTATTACCCAGTTTGGGCTGTCCAGCTGCTCTACTGCTGCTATCTCAAGACCACACAGTTAATGATTGTCAAGGCGATGCAGGCACACAGGCCAGAACGTCATCTCTGGGACAAGAGCTTGATTTGCTTAACTTTTGTCCCCTTGATTCTGCTCTGACAGGCCTAGTTTTGTGTTTACTCCAGGCTGTTAAGCTGCAGATGTTCACCTAAAGGGCTTCGTGGGGACAAGACTGTTGGGTTCCAAATGAGGAAGAACAGGGGGATATCCTGACCCTCTCTCTCCACTCCACCTCACAGGGGAGTCCTGCTGCTCATTGTCCAGCATTTCCCCCCACTGATGACAACCCAAGGCCTGGGGAAGCTATTCTGATTAATCTTTCCCCAATCTGGAGGTAGACAGACTGGCCCTCGAACTAAACAGACGTTCTCATTCCTTTCAGCGCTTTTTAAATATGATATAAGTTGGCTTGTTTTGTCTGTTTGCTAGTCTGTTTGTTTTGTAGATGTTGAGACGATAGTGATGGAACAGTAGTGTAGATGCAGCTATACAATGATTAGCTGGTTGAGTACAAAGCCTATGGTCTCCCTCCAGTAGAGCGCTGTAGCAGCAGTAACAATGGGAGGATGTGCTCTGAGCTCGCGGGGCTGTGTTTCCTGCTGCTGGCTAGCTCGCTGGCTGGCTGTGTGTGAGACGGGACTCTGAGCATTAGCTTACAACTGTGTGTGTGTGTGCTTCTCAGAATGTGGTTGCACTGGTCACTGCCACTGCCTGCCAGTCCTGCCCTGGAGCACAGCAAGAGTTACACCATGTAGGCCTACAGTAGTCTATATTTCCTGGGTGGGTTCTACAGTATGTACTCAACTGAATGACAGTGGTTACTAGGAACATGGCAAAACCCAGTTGTGGGTTCCCAGCTAACGATCACTCCCCTTTTTCCTTTGCTGTTCTTTCTCTGTGACAAATGGAAAGTTTAGTTCAATGCCCAGTGAGTTCACTGTTCCAATTGCCCTGCCACRGACCCTTCTGTCAATCGCATGTTGTTTTGGGTGAAGTTGTACACGGTGACGCACACATTATCACGGGCAATTTAACACTTGGCCTTGTTGCCTCCCTAAACAAAGATCTAATCATCTAACCTCTATGGGAGCCATGCTCGTGTCGAGACAGTTTGCCACTTTGAATCCTGGCGCCTAGTAGAATTTCACAGCACTCATACTGCCTCATACTGTCAGTTAGGATTGGGGTGGATGCTCACATTTGTGACAGCACTCATTCCATGTTTGACTGCACCTGCCTGGATTAGCAGCAGGTACTGACAGAGGGAGGGAGTGTCTAATTCAAGGCAACATATATATGACCACCACGTAGTGTTGGAGGAATGGAAGGGAAAGCTGCTAGAGGTTTAAACATGCTGTTCTCTAGGTATTCTCCTCTTCATGCTGTTAGTAGTGTGTCCAGGGGACCAGACATCTAGTCTCCCTCCATAATTGTTCCTCTTCAATCTGTGGAGCGATGGATCCAATGATTTGTGAGTGTGTGTGCGTGCGTTTGACCATGTTGGACGTGGTTCTTATCAGACTGACATGTAGCACATCTGGCTTGAGTTAGCCCCTGAAAGGTCCCTCGTTCCCGCCGCTCTGTGAACTACTGTTTTTATGACTTCATTAGAGCAGTGAGCCTGCCGTGTGTGTGTCCTTGTCTACAGCCTTGCAGCTTTTAGACAGGCTGTCAGACAGAGGCACAAGTTATTAAACAACAAMATGAAAGACTTGAATAGCAGATGATGAATGAGCGAGAGATGGATTGTACTCTCCAGGGAAATATCCAAATCCCCCCCTTCTAAACAGAGCCCCGTCTGCCTCTGTCAAGACTGAATAGCCTGTTTAATAGAAAACCACATGAAGAGCCTAGCAGCCTCCTTTAACCATCACACACCCCAGACAGAGGGGCGAAGACACCGATTTGTGTGGTCTCCACTAAACCAAGCAAGCCCCGCCCCCCACCACACACACACACACACACACACACACACACACACACACTCTCTCTCAACAGAGGGAAGCATACTGGAATGATTTAGACCGCAGGCAGATGTCAAGACGTCAGATTAGTGTGGTGCCTAAGTGTGTCTGTATCCTGTTCATCTGGAGTTGCCCAGAGTTGGCCCAGTGTGACGATCGCACTGTCTGACGATCGCACTGTCTGACACACTTCTTATCAGATTCAAGGACACACTCTCTTTGCTTAATTCGCTGTCATCAGACAGAATGTTCCATCTTGAGAAAGAGAGATAAGAACAGAGATGAGAGGGGAAAAAAGTTGGTTTTGTGAGATGATATTGTGCTGCTAGTTCCTAGCTCCTTTCTCCAGTCAGATTGTGTAGCGTAGCCTGAAATAATGAGTGTATGGATGGATGGAGCTGTTCACGTCTCAGTATGGAGCTCCGCTTAAAAACCAAAGAACTGTGGACAAATTGACTTGTGTGTGTATTATAGTAAACTTCCTCAGGACKCCAGTCCACCGCATTCGACTTGGTGTGATTAACTATTCTTTCCTGTGCTAAACCCAAAGGCAGGAAACTGCATATCATAGTATGATTTTATGTCCTATAGGAGTCTGGTTTAAGATATGCACACTCACACACGTATGAATGCAGCCTCAGTGTGAAAGGACAGACAGACAGTAGTTGTGTGGATGCCTTTGCTCCAATTTCCTATAAAGCAAATCTGGGTTACAGTGCACTTCCCTGGGCAGGAAGACTCGTTGCAGGACAGGGCGGGTCGGGAGAGCTGTTTGTTTGTGACACAGTACATTTGACTGAAGTAAAAAATAAATAAAAAATACATTTGGACTGCTTTAGTGGGCTCCCTTCCTGAATCTACATTTTYCCTCAGTCAGCTAGTTTGTGAAAAACTCTGAACAGTTCACAATTAAAGTAGTAAAACTTCATTTAGATTTTGTAAAAGCACACGTTGTGATAAAGCAGATCTATATTTTGTGGAAGTGCGTCCTCTCTTCTAATTGGTTAAAACAATAAATTAACTGAAGTAGAACTGTGAGGTTACAGTGAGGTGTGATATGTGTCTGGGCAGTGCTAGCTTTGTGTGGTTGTGTGTGTGGTTGTGTGTGTGTGTCTGGGCAGTGCTGTTGTCTGCGCATCGCTAATTTGCTGTCGGTGTACTGGGCAGTGCAGCTTTGTGTAGTCGTGTGTCTCTTGGCAGCTGATCAGCTAGTGTGTTTGTGGTCTGGCCATTGCCTTAGAGCTTGCGTCGTGCCTGTCTGCATCGCTAGCTTTGTGATGTCTGGGCGCAAGCCAGCTTTGTGGAGTGGTGGGTGGCTGGCAGCTAGGTGTGTGTGAGATGAAGCCCCTCTCATGTGCCTGTATGGTAAGCCCTTAACACACCAAAGGTGTGAGCAGTGCTCACTCAGATATCACACAATTTGTCAAAACACATCAAATGCACAACACTCATTCAAAGGAAGGGTCTTTCCCCTGCTCACCGCTGTGTTGATGACCGATCACTAAGAATGATGCTCCTTTGTTACGTCCACATCTTTAAAGGGTGCAGTGTCTGTCTGAAAAACAGCTCTCTGTAGTTAAAGTGTGGAGTGAGAAAAGATTAACAGAAGCGTAACATTGAAATAGACAAGTCAAGGCACTTCATCCAAAAGCGTTGAAACTGTTGATACTGCAGCTCTATTAAAGTTCTTTATAGAAATGAAAGTCTGATAAGTTTATTCACATTTTTGGCATGAGATCTTTCCTCTGAATGCTGTCATACATGTTGTCTGGCCACAATGCGGAGGCTGATAACGTGCTCTGACAGTTTTGTTCTGGAGCCACACTCGGTAAGGCTGACACATGCTGCTAACAGTGTTTGATCTTGGAGCCCACCTGGCTCCGACGGCTGACCGTGCGTTCGTAATCAGTGTTGTGTCTGTGAGCCGAACATAGCGGAGGATCTTGGAACGTTGCTGTCTACAATGTTTTTCGGATGGTCCACATGCGGGGCTGAAAGCTGTCTAACTAGTGATATCGTACTGGAGCCGGACAGCGGAGCTGAACATGCTGTCTACAGTGTTGTTCTGGATCCAATGTTCACATTCATTACGTATGCTTGAATGAAGTATACCACTCGGAGGCGAACGGCCTGTCTAACATGTTGTACTTGGAAGCCCACAATGCGGAGTGCTGAACATGCTGTCTATCTGTTTGGTCTGGATCCACAATTCGGCAGCTGAACACTGCTGTCTCAAACATATGTGAATGTCATGAGGCCACATCGGAGGCTTGAACATCTGTCTTACAGTGCTTGTTTCTGGACCACAATGCGGACTGACCTGCCACTGTCTACAGTGTTGTTCTGGGAGCCGACATGCGGTAGCTGAACAATCGCTGTCTACAGTGTGTTCGAAGCCACATGCGAGGCTGAACATTGCTTCACGGAGTGTTGTTCTGGAGCCACAAATCGCGAGGCTGAACCTGCTGTCTACAGTGTTGGTTCTGGAGCCAAATCGGAGGCGAACATGCTGTCTACAGTTGTTGTTCGTACGCACATGCGGAGCGCTGGAACATGCTGTCTATCATGTTGTTTCTGAGCCCAGCCTCACGTTAGGCTGAAGGCGTCGCTGTCTACAGTGGTTGTGTTTCTGAGCACATGCGGTAGGCGGACACGCATGCTGTCGAAGTAACATGTCGCTTTTCTATTCTGCGTAAGCTCAACAATACGGAGGAACTATTCACTCGAGGTCATAGACCGGGTGTCGACTCGTGTACATGTGTGGTTCTGTGACAGCTCACACTCGCCAGGCTGACAATCATTGCTTGTCCTACAGTGTGGTTCCTGCGGCCACAGTGAGCTCGGACGGCCCCGAGTAATGCGGTTCAACAGTAATATATTGTCACTTGGGCCAGCCAAAACTGACTCCAGCAAGCCTTGAGCGATTGCTTCAAACAATTTGATTGTTCATTGACCAAACGTCAGATAGCTGCAACAGTGCTGTCTTACTACAGGGTTTGGCTAGGAGCCACATGCTCAGAGAGGAACCTGAAACTGTGCGTCATCTATGTAATGTTCTTGGGAGAAGATCCCACAATGTCGGGGAGGCTGGAACCATGTCTGTCTACAAGGTGTGGGTTCGTGGAGCCCAGTCATGCGCCCCGTAGTCTGTAACGTGCCTTGTCTTATCAGTGTTGTCTGTGGACCCCATATGGGAGCTGAAACATCTGTCTCACAGTGTGTATCCTGAGAGCCACATGCCGAGGCTGAACACTAAATATTCGTACATTGTCACTAGAGCCAGCAGCACCGAGGATGAGAAGACTTGACTAGAACGTCGTATAGCATGGCAGATAATATAGACTGTTATTTTCAGATTCACTTTGAGGAGTCTGGGTGGGCCAGTATATCTATGCGCGCCCCGTCAACCCAGCTATCGTCGGCTTGCCTCGCAGCACCATTTTCTTACCAGTACTGCTGACCGGAGATTTCACTCGTTTATGGTGATGTGTCAACAACAACCTCAGTCCACCTGTCTAAGACAATCACATTCTCTCGCTCTGCACGGGGCGAGGGGCGTGCAGAAATGACGGCGAATAAGCACGTGTCAAGATAAGACACTCGCTTCTCCTGCAGAACATGTGGATCGATGGAAAACAGAGTGTTCGTTAAGCTAGCAAAAAACAACTATTTTGATCTACTTTGAGGTAGTCGAAAAAGAAAACACTCCTGTTAGGCGAGGCGCTGGAGGCAGTGAGAGAAAACACCTTTGGTATAGGTTCCAGAGGCATCGCTGGATCTAGCGGAAGGTAGAACACCTGGTTAAGTTGAGGTGCTGCTACAGAGGAAATGCACATTGTTAGGTGAGTGCTATGGCACTATACAATGTTTAGTACAGTACACCATTGGTTAAGGGTTAGCGATTGTTACTTGCTTAGCATAGTAATAACATCAACTGGTTATGGAGAGCATGCATGAGTCTCGAGCAGAGATGAGAGTTAATGAAACAGGACCTATGTGAGGATTAGTGTCGCATGAGGGCTGGCTATGCAGAGTAGAACACTCTGGTAAGTGTTAGACATTGGCTGGCTACAAGGTAGATATCACCTGGTTATGGAGATGGGATGTAAGGCAACAGAGTAGGAGTAACGTCTTGAGGACTGATGAGTGAGGCGGAGCTAGAAGTAGAACACTGGTTAGGTGAGGGTTGCTGGAGCTATCAAGTATGTTAAGAACAAACCTGGTTAGGAAAGGTGCATGTGGCGAGCAGCCAGTAAGAAACACTTTCTGGTTTAGGTGTAAGGTTGCTGGCTAAGCAAGTAAGATTACCTGTGTTAGGAAGGTGCGTATGTGGGGTAGGCTCTGTGCGTAACAGAGCTATGAAACACCTGGTTAGGTGAGTGCTGACTTCCGCAAGAGTTAGAACACCTGGTTAGGTTTGAGCGTGCTGGCTAGCAGAGTAGACACCTGGTTGTAGGTAGACGGTGACTCGACGTTGCTTGATAGTCATCCTACACCTAGGTTATGTGGTTATATTTTGTAGGGACTAGGACATGCCAAAAGAAAAACAAACCCAAATGAAAAAAACAAACCATAGCAGCCGGTAGAACACGCCTCATATTGTCTAGTGTTGGATCTAGCAGATGTACATGAGCAGACCTGGTAGGTGAGGTGCGGGCATCATACCAGGAGGGATTAACACACTTCTGTATAAGTCACGAGTGCTAGCTGTTTACGAATAGAATCATGCCTGGGTTATTGGTAGTACTGATGCTGACTTAGGCATTTACGTAAGCGACCAAACCGTGTGTTAGCGCATAGGTGCATATGCTAGCAAGACTAGGATAACTCCTGGCAGAGGTATAGGATGAGTGCTGGAACTGCAGAGTGAGATACACGCATGTGGTATAGGAGGTATTAGAGGGTGTGATGGCTACGAGTAAGGAGACAGTAGGACACCCTGACGAGTTAAGAGTGCGAAAGAGTAGAGTGCTGTATGGGCTAAAGCAAGTAGGACTACGTGGGAGTTAGGTGAGGTGCTGCTAGCAGAGGGTAAACACCTGTTAGGTGCGGTGGCTGCCTATAAGAGCAAGAAAACGTGGTATACAGTTGCGGTAGCTGAGGTCTTAGCAAAGTAGAAGACACGCTGCGTTCGAGGTTGAGGCGAGTGATCAGGCTCGGCGGTATGAATAGACTACCTGGCTAGTCAAGGTAAGAGGTGTGAATAGCTGAGATAGAGGAGTTACTGGTTTATGGTGAGGTGCTTTAAGTCTCAGAGGTAAAGAGTAAACACCTGGTTAGCGAGAGATCGAGTGCTCTAGGCTAAGCAGAGTAGTAACCAAACCACGGCTCTGTTATTAGCTGTATGAGGGTTGCTTGTGAGCTTAGCGGAGTAGAAACAGCCAGGCTTGGATTTCAGTATGAGGTCATTGCGCACTAGCATGAGGTTATACAGAGTATCAAGCCTGTGGGGTTACGCGGTTGAGGTGCTGGACCTAGGGACAATAAGCTATAAACACCTTGCGGTTAGCCTAAGGTGCTTGCGTGGCCTGAGCCGAGAGAGATAATGCACTCTGGGTTCAGCGGAGAGCTGTGCATAGACCTAGCAATAGGTAAGATGACACATCTGGAGTCTATAAGCCTGATGCATGTGTTGCTGATCTAAGCAAGTAGAACACCTGGGTTTTAGGAGAGGGTGCTGGCTAGCACGTAGAACAGACACTGAGAGAGAGTGTAGAACTCCTGGTTAGGGTGAGGTGCTTACAGTAGCAGAGTTGTGAGAGAGAATCCACTTTGATGTACAGGAAATGGTTGGCTTCGGCTATGCTAGGTAAGAACCAGCCTTGGTTAGGTGAGGTGCTTATGAGCTGTAATTGTCGAGAAGGGTACAACGAGAACAGCGGTTAAGAAGAGGTGACTAAGGGCTCTTAGCATGAGGTATGCAACCAATCCTGGTTAGGTGAGGTGCTGGCTAGCAGAGTAGTAACAGCAGACGAGGCCTGGACTAGCGGATCAGAAACCTGGTAGCGAGGTCGGCTGAGACTAGCAGTGAGAACACCTGCGTTAGGCGAGGTCGCTGGCTAGCGAGTTAGAACACCTGGCCTAGTCGAGGGCGACATGGCCTAGTCAGAGTCAGACACACCCGTGTGGTATTGATTAGCATGCTGTTAGTTGGTTGGTTGAGAGTAGGTGCTGACGTAGCATAAGTGTACGAACAACCTGTGGAATCTATAGTATTGCAGAGTTCTAAGGCCATGGCAGAAGGATAGAACAAGCGTCAGACTCCTGGTCTATTGTTGAGTTAGTGTGGCATTGGACTCCAAGATTTAAAACACGCTGGTTAGGAAGAGGTCTTGGGCTAGCAGAGTAGATATCACTGTTACTAGGACGTAGTAATCTGGCTGGCGGTATCGATAATAAACAGAGGCCCTTGCGATAGTGTTAGAAGGTTGAGCCTGACTAACAGAAAGTAGATAACACGCTGATGTGTGTACGAACAGGTGTGCTGATGGCCTAGCCGGCTAGTATGGAACACGGCTGTTGTTTAGTGTTGCCAGGACGAGGGCTTGGCGTAGCAGAGTAGAGACACCTGTTGAGGTGAGGCGCTCGGGCTTAGGCCGGTAAGATCAGGATTTAGTGTTGCACATAACTCTTGGCTAGGCACAGGTTTACGTCCAATTCTTTGAAAGTAGGCCCTCATTTATGCCATTAGAAAACCCTGTTTTGTAATTATGCTGTTAGACCAGCTGACAATCTGTGTGATTGTCTGCATCTGAAAGATTGTGCAGATAAACTGACTATGTTGAGTATCTCTGGACGCATCCAGCATTATGTGGGTTATTGATACCAGGCGCTCCAATGGCCAGAAATTCGCAAAGTCATCATTTTTCTGAACTCGTTCAGTTGGTACTTACGTTCTTTGTCATTTTGGAGGAAATTATAAGGCTATTCCTGTGCGAGAAATTGGTCAAGAAACTTAAGATCTGGAAACCCTGGTAGACATTGGGAGCTCAATCATGGGCCACGCTCCCTGGTGGAAAGCTTTCCGAGCACCTTGTAGAGTCATGAATCAAACGAATCTGAGGCTGTTCTGCGATCGGCTATATTAATTGACACCCAAGTTTGACATGTCCTGTGAACTGGTTCGATGTTTGGCGGCTTCTCATGGATGTTCCTTTTACATGGAAATTCAACCTTATTGAACAAGAACGACAGAAACCGACCGTGTTTGAAACGACCCATCTCCAAAAAGACAATTTGTCCAAGTTATTATAGTCAAGAAAAAAAAAAAAAGTCGTAAGCTTGTAAAGCGTTGCAAGCACCCTTCGCTCTATTGGCTTTGAAGGGGCACTGTTCTGGAGTTGGTTTTTCTCCTGAGAGAGACAGCGACTAGCAACATTGCTCGCGGGCGGGCTGCGTTGATCACCCACACACACACACACACTACACACCACCACATCGAAACATCCCACACCACCACGCCACATCACCACACACAGGTTGTCTTGTTTCACACACACACCACACACACATCACACACCACACCACACACACACAACCCCACACGGGTCACACATCCTCCTGCCCTGGGATCAGGTTAACACAGGTAGAGCCTGACTGCCAAGGGAAGCCATCAGGGAGACATGACATCTCACAATAATACACCACACAGACTGGAGGTTAGGATAATGCTGTTTTCCCAATATTTTTTTTCTTATTGGACCTTTAAATTGAGGGTAGAGACACTCGTGTGTACATACTTTCAATCCGGAGTGTAGGTCAGCCAGCGCATTCTGCCAACTGGCCGTTTGGTATTTTTCTTTCAAAGAGAGTGGTGGTTTAACTGTCTGTTGCACAAATCTCTCCTACATCCCCCGCGCGTGTTTTGGGGAAACCCCGCCGTTGGACCCATTCGACATATGGTTTTGACCACATAAATGCTGAATGTGCATAGAACCGATGTAGATACTCGTTTTTTTGTCGTTGTTTTTTGTCTTGGTTATTTCGTTTGCTCTGCGCACTGTTTCTTGTGGTCAAGAATATCTAAACGGTCGCAAAATAATGTGTTGTTTGTATGATTGTTTTAATATTCGTGGTAAAGATTATTCTTTGGGAATCGAAGAACCACAGTTGGCTAAGTCGACATATCCATTATGAAATAGAGTACCGTCGCTTCTGATGAAGCATTTAGATACCACCTTCCTTTTTTCCGATTTTGTTACAATTTCACATTTCCATTGTTAGTCATGTTAGACCGACGCGTCTTGATCCAGAGTGACTTCCAGTAGACGTGCATATCAATTTTATTACATTTTTTACATCTGAGAACAAGGATTCCTCCGGCCCAAGAGCAGACGCTCTTATGCCAGAAGCGACTTACAGTAGATGTGCATCCCAATTTATTAACATTTTTACATACTGAAGACAAGGAATAATCCCTACCTCGGACTATACCCTCCCTTACCTGGCCAGCCCTCCCTAACCGGATGACGCTATGCGGCCAATTGTGCGTAGCCCCACGGATCCTCTCGGTTGCGCGGCCGGCTTATCGACAGAGCCTGGCGCGAGACCCAGAGAGACCTGTCTGGTGTGGCGGGCAGCTAGGCACTGCGATGCAGTGCCCTAAGCCACTTGGCGCCAGCCCGGGAGACTAGCCCTTGCGTTAGCTGCTGCCAGCCAGAGAATAAGGCTCGTTACATCTACAGGCCTTAATTCTAAAATTGATATTAAGATCGTTTTTTCCCCCTCATGCAATTCTAATACACAATTACCACCATACTGACGAAAGCAAAAAAACAAACATAATTTTTTTGCCACATTTATTAGAAGGAAAAAGTTTCCAGACCCTTTCCGTATCGAACTCAATTGAGCTCAGGTGCATCCTGTCTCCATTGAATGTCATCCTTTGAAGTTTCTACAACAATTTTATTTGGAGTCCACCTGTGGGTAAATTCATTGATCTGAGACAGTGGATTTGGAAAAGGCACACCCTGTCGCACAGTTGACCAGTGCAAAAACCAAGCCAATGAGGTTGAAAGAAATGGTCTGTCATGAACTAGAGATCAGGATTGTGGTCCAGGCACGAGATTCGTGAGGAAGGGTAAACAAAACCTTTTCTGGCAGCATCCGAAAGTACTGTGCAAAAACCACAGGTGACTGCCCCTCAATTCTAAA
This sequence comes from Salvelinus sp. IW2-2015, assembly GCF_002910315.2. Taxonomy (NCBI): domain Eukaryota; kingdom Metazoa; phylum Chordata; class Actinopteri; order Salmoniformes; family Salmonidae; genus Salvelinus; species Salvelinus sp. IW2-2015. The sequence continues at coordinate 12,946,007 of NC_036868.1, read as the reverse complement.
TGGGAGAAGTTTGGAACCGACCAACGACTCCTTCCTCATGAGAGCTGGCCCCGCGGGCAAACTGAAAAGGCATAGGGGCGAGAAGGCGCTTGGTCAATTGGACGTGACTAGACTGCGATGGTCACTCTGTACAGAGGCTCCAGAGGTTCTTGCCTGTGGAGATGGAGAGAAGCTTCCATGGAAAGGACAACCATTCTCTGCAAGCACATCCATCCATCCGGCCTTTTATGGTAGAGGTGCGAGAAGGAAGCACTCCTCAATAAAGAGGCAGCACTGACAGCGCCATCTTGGAAGTTTTGACCCAAAGGGCAACTAAGGGACTCTCTATGCACCGATGAGAACCAAGATTTTATCTGATTCTGATGAAACCAAGATTGAACTCGTTGTGGCTGAATGCAAGTTGTGGACGTCTGGAGGACCTGGGCAACGCCATCCCTGACAATTGAAGCATGGTTGGGTGGCAGCGTCCTGCTGTGGGGATGCTTTCAGCGGCAGGGACTTGGGAGAACTCAGTCGGATCGGGCGAAGGTGAACGGAGCAATAGTAACAAGAGAGACCTTGATGAAAACCTGCTTCAGACCTCAGTAACTGGGGGCGACGAGGTTTTCACCTTCCCTAACAGGGACAAATGACCTAGCT
>NC_036868.1:12943934-12944979 GCF_002910315.2 Salvelinus sp. IW2-2015 | reverse complement strand
CTGTCTGCTCCGATCACAGTTATGTGGTGCCACCCTTAGTCCACACAGACACACATCTCCTCTTGGCATCGGGCGAGGCGTGCAGCATGACTGCGAATCGACACGTTTAACACCCTCCTCCGACAATGTGATCTGTCTCTTATACACATCTAGATGTGTATAAGAGACAGGTGTGTGTGTGTGTGTCTGGGCAGTGCTAGCTTTGTGTGTGTGTGTGTCTGGGCAGTGCTAGCTTTGTGTGTGTGTGTGTGTCTGGGCAGTGCCAGCTTTGTGTGTGTGTGTGTGTGTGTCTGGGCAGTGCTAGCTTTGTGTGTGTGTCTGGGCAGTGCTAGCTTTGTGTGTCTGGGCAATGCTAGCTTTGTGTGTGTGGTGGTGGCTGCGCAGTGCTAGCTTGTGTGTGTGTGGTGGTGGCTGCGCTAGGTGTGTGTGAGATGAAGTCCTCTCTGTCCTTACTGGACCCTACCACCAAAGTGTGAGCGTGCTCAGCCTCAGATCATAACACCTGGTAAACTAATCACAAACTGGGTCATTTCCCCTGCTCACCCTGTGTTGTTGACCAGTTACTTAAGAGTGATGCAGTCACTTGTTAGTCCACACATTTAAAGGGGTCAGTGTCTGTCTGAAAAACAGCTCTTGTAGTACAATTGTGGAGTAAAAAGTTAACAGAAGCGTAACATTGAAATAGACAGCAAGGCACTTCATCCAAAAAGCGTTTGAAAACTTTGTGATACTGCAGCTCCCTATTAAAGTTCTTTATAGAAATGAAGTGCATGATAGTTTCTATCAGATGTTTTTGGGCATTGATCTTTCCTCTGAACAGGCTGTCTACAGTGTTGTTCTGGAGCCACATGCGGAGGCTGAACATGCTGTCTACAGTGTTGTTCTGGAGCCACATGCGGAGGCTGAACAGGCTGTCTACAGTGTTGTTCTGGAGCCACATGCGGAGGCTGAACATGCTGTCTACAGTGTTGTTCTGGAGCCACATGCTCCGAGGCTGAACGTGCTGTCTACAGTGTTGTTCTGGAGCCACATGCGGAGGCTGAAC
>NC_036868.1:12931189-12937445 GCF_002910315.2 Salvelinus sp. IW2-2015 | reverse complement strand
CCCGTAGCTTTAGTGTCGACCGCCAGCCTTTCTCCTGTCTCTTATACACATCTAGATGTGTATAAGAGACAGGTGCTGGCTAGCAGAGTAGAACACCTGGTTAGGTGAGGCGCTGGCTAGCGGAGTAGAACACCTGGCTAGGCGAGGCGCTGGCTGGCGGAGTAGAACACCTGGCTAGGCGAGGCGCTGGCTGGCGGAGTAGAACACCTGGCTAGGCGAGGCGCTGGCTGGCGGAGTGGAACACCTGGCTAGGCGAGGCGCTGGCTGGCGGAGTGGAACACTTGAAAAAGAAAAGGAGAGCCACACACTCTAGGAGCTAATTGAATAACGCTGGTTATTAGAATATTAAATGATAACATCTGAACTCCTAGAGTGTGTGGCTCTCCTTTTCTTTTTCAAGCTTTCTGTGAACTCAGCCATTAGTGTCAACTTCCTCTCCTTTACTAGAATAAATCAAGTTAGGTCTATATGTGAGAGAGGTCAGATACGTGTTGGATGAATGGGGATTATACCACCTTTAGGCAGGCATGAATACTACCCTGTATTCTGCTACACTAGCCAGCCGCCGTACTGAAAAACAGTAGCAATTAGAGCTCTCGTTAAAGCACTGCAGAGTTTTATTAATGGGCTTTATAGACCTTCTTTGTTTCATGCTGTGCTAACTGAGCCTATGAACTTGGTGTGTGAATTTTGGGCTGAGCGGCCGAGGCGTGGTACAGTAACCCTCCTGCTGTGCCTGTCTGACTACTGCCTTACAGGGTTGTGGATTCCATGAAACACCGCCTCCCTCTCTGTCTGTGGGTYAGAGCTCCCATTTCCCTCACATCTCTCCTTGATGTAAAGGCCTTCATCTAGAACATTACTCATTCTCTACTAGTCTACATGTTTCTGTGGTAACAGAAGAGAGAGATCAGGTAGCACCTACTTATGGCTTTAGATTGGACACCTGAAAGAACACACGTACCATTTTGGTTTTTGGTGACTTAATGACGTCGTAGTGTCGGTCACAACAACCCAAGTGGCGTTGCATCGCACGCACGCACGCACGCAAACACACACACACACACACACACACATATTCCCAGGTTTGTGTCTTCCCCGTGGCAGTATAGATGAAACTGACAGCCTAGTTTTCTCACTATGCCCAAATGTGAGCTGTGATAAGATTTCCCTCTTGTAGGACAATAAACCTGAATCTGTATCAGCCTGGTAGAGGGCCAGTAGTCCTCGTGTGGGTAAGGGGACACCTTTTCCTCCTCCAGATCCTCTGGCTTTACATTGTTTGCGTTGGCGTCAAACGTAAAGCATCACATATAAGGAGTGTGGTAGTTGACTCCTCAGCGGTTTATATTTCAGTGGTTGTTTTGGCAGATCTTCACAACGCCCATCAAACACTTTGAGGAATAGTCAGCGGGCGACTAGCATTGTTGTGCTGGATGGCCAGCCATGCTCCGAGGCTGAACGTGCTGTCTACAGTGTTGTTCTGGAGCCACATGCTCCGAGGCTGCGTAACTGTGCTGTCTGACAGTGTTGTTTGGAGCACATGCTCCGAGGCTGAACGTGCCTGTCTACAGTGTTGTTCTGGAGGCCACATGCTCCGAGGCTGAACGTGCTGTCTACAGTGTTGATCTGGGGCCACATGCACCGAGGGCTGAGACTTGACTAGACGTGTTACAGCTGTATAATACTCTGTATTGTCTCCTTTGAGGCGTTCAGCCCCCCCCCCCCCCGCAGCTGTCTGGCTCCGATCACAGGTGTGATTGTGTGCCACACTTAGTCCCACACAGACACACTCTCCTCTTGCATCGGGCGAGGCGTGCAGCATGACTGCGAATCGACACGTTTAACACCTGCTCGCTCCGGACAATGTGATCATTAAAAAACAGTGTTTTAGCTAGCTACACATGTTCATGTTGTCAGGAGGCAAAAGAAACACCCCTGGTTAGGTGAGGTGCTGGCTAGCGAGTAAGAACACCTGGTTAGGCGATGTGCTGGCTGCGAGAGTAGAACACCTGGTTAGGTGAGTGCTGGCTAGCAGAGTAGAACACCTGGTAGACGAGGCGCTGGCTAGCGGGAGTAGAACACTGGTTAGGCGAGGCGGCTGGCTAGCGGAGGTGAACACCTGGTTAGGCGAGGCGTTGGCTAGCGGAGTAGAAAACCTGGTTAGGCGAGCGCGCTGGCTAGCGGAGTAGAACACCTGGTTAGGCGAGGCGCTGGCTAGCGGAGTAGAACACCTGGTTAGGCGAGGCGCTGGCTAGCGGAGTAGAACACCTGGTTAGCGAGGCGCTGGCTAGCGGAGTAGAACACTGGTTAGGCCGAGGCGCTGGCTAACGGAGTAGAACACCTGGTGAGGCGCTGGCTAGCGGAGTAGAACACCTGGTTATGCGAGGCGCTGGCTAGCGGAGTTAGAACACGCTTCTAGGCGAGCGCTGAGCTGGCGGAGTAGAACACCTGGCTAGGCGAGGCGCTGGCTAGCGGAGTAGAACACCTGGTTAGGCGAGGCGCTGTGGCTGGCGAGTAGAACACCCTGGTTAGGCGAGGCGCTGGCTGCGGAGTAGAACACCTGGTTAAGGTCGGATGAGCGCTGGCTAGCGGAGTAGAACACCTGGTTAGGCGAGGAGCTGGCTAGCGGAGTAGAACACCTGGCTAGGCGAGGCGCTGGTAGCGGAGTAGAACACCTGCTAGGCGAGGCGCTGGCTAGCGGAGTAGAACACCTGGTTAGGAGAGGCGCTGGCTAGCGGAGTAGAAACAACTGGTTAGGAGAGGCGCTGGCTACGGAGTAGAACACCTGGTAGGCGAGGCGCTGGCTAGCGGAGTAAGAAACACCTGGTTAGGCGAGCGCTGGCTGGCGGAGTAAAACACCTGGTTAGGCGAGCGCGTGGCTGGCGGAGTAGAACACCTGGTTGGCGAGCGCTGGCTGGCGGAGTAGAACACCTGGTTAGGCGAGCGCTGGCTAGCGGAGTAGAACACCTGGTTAGGCGGAGGGCTAGCGGAGTAGAAACTGGTAAGGCGCGAGCGCATGGCTAGCGGAGTAGAACACCTGGCTAGGCGAGGCGCTGGCTAGCGAGTAGAACACTGGTAGGAGAGGCTGCACGGAGAAGCACTGGTTAGGAGAGCCTGGCTAGCGGAGTAGAACACCTGGCTAGGCAGGCGCTGGCTAGCGGAGTAGAACACCTGGTTAGGCAGGCGCTGGCTGCGGAGTAAAACACTGGTTAGGCGAGGCGCTGCTGGCGGAGTAGAACACCTGGTTAGGGCGGGCGCTGGCTAGCGGAGTAGAACACCTGGTTAGGCGAGGCGCTGACTAGCGGAGTAGAACACCTGGTTAGGCGAGCGCTGACTAGCGGAGTAGAACACCTGATTAGGCGAGGCGCTGGCTGGCGGAGTAGAACACCTGGTTAGGCGAGGCGCTGGCTGGCGGAGTAGAACACCTGTTAGGCGAGCGCGCTGGCTAGCGAGTAGAACACCTGGTTAGGTGAGGCGCTGGCTGAGCGGAGCGTAGAACACCTGGTTAGGCGAGGCGCTGGCTGGCGGAAGTAGAACACCTGGTAGGCGAGGCGCTGGCTGGCGGAGTAGAACACCTGGCCAGGCGAGGCGCTGGCTGGCGGAGTAGAACACCTGGTTAGGCGACGCGCTGGCTAGCGGAGAGACACCTGGTAGGTGAGGGCTGCTAGCGAACACCTGGCCAGGCGAGGCCGCTGGCTGGCGAGTAAACACTTGAAAAGAAAAGGAGAGCCACACACTCTAGGAGCTCAGATTAATAATTGAAATACGCTGGTTATTAGAATATTAAATGATAACATCTGAACTCCTAGAGTGTGTGGCTCTCCTTTTCTTTTTCAAGCTTTCTGTGACTCAGCCATTAGTGTCAACTTCCTCTCCTTTACTAGAATAAATCAAGTTAGGTCTATATGTGAGAGAGGTGAGATACGTGTTGGATGAATGGGATTATACCACCTTTAGGCAGGCATGAATACTACCCTGTATTCTGCTACACTAGCCAGCCGCCGTACTGAAAACAGTAGCAATTAGAGCTCTCGTTAAAGCACTGCAGAGTTTTATTAATGGGCTTTATAGACCTTCTTTGTTTCATGCTGTGCTAACTGAGCTATGAACTTGGTGTGTGTGTTTGGGCTGAGCGCCGAGGCGTGGTACAGTAACCCTCCTGCTGTGCCTGTCTGACTACTGCCTTACAGGGTTGGGATTCCATGAAACACCGCTCCCTCTCTGTCTGTGGGTTAGAGCTCCCATTTCCCTCACATCTCTCCTTGATGTAAAGGCCTTCATCTAGAACATACTCATTCTCTACTAGTCTACATGTTTCTGTGGTAACAGAACTCTGACAGTTTTGGAGAGATCAGTAGCACCTACTTATGGCTTTAGATTGGACCCTGAAAAACACACGTACCATTTTGGTTTTTTGGTGACTTAATGACGTCGTATGTGCGTCACAACACACCAAGTGGCGTTGCATCGCACGCACCACGCACGCAGCAAACACAACACACACACACACACACACTATATTCCCAGGTTTTGTCGTCTTCCCCGTGGCAGTATAGATGAAACTGACAGCCTAGTTTTCTCACTATGCCCAAATGTAGCTGTGATAAGATTTCCTCTGTGTAGGAAATAAACCTGAATCTGTATCAGCCTGGTAGAGGGCGCCAGTAGTCCTGTCGTGTGGGTAAGGGACACCTTTTCCTCTGCCCCCCCCCTGCCCCCCTCCCATCTGTGATGTGGACATTGTTCCCATGTCCCCGCGGAGACGGTGGCCCTCTGGAATGTCCCCCTCTGGCTTAGGTGATCCCCTCTAAGAGGAGTCTGTCACCCAGCACCAAGTGACAGCACTGGTGATAAGACACAGATTAGTGACTACACAACAGTGCAGACTGAACATAGTGACTACCACAACAGTGCAGACTGAACATAGTGACTACACAACAGTGCCAGACTGAACATAGTGCTACCACAAACATGCCAGACTGAACATAGTGACTACCACAACAGTGCCAGACTGAACTTGAGTTGACTACCACAACTCAAGCTGACGTGCAGCACAACAGTGAACTGAACTTAGTGACTACCACAACAGTGCCAGACTGAACATAGTGATACCACAACAGTGCCAGACTGAACATAGTGACTACCACAACATGCCAGACTGACATAGTGACTCCACAACAGTGCCAGACTGAACATAGTGACTACCACAACAGGTGCCAGACTGAACATAGTGACTACCACAACAGTGCCAGACTGGACTAGTGCTACACCAGCAGTCCAGAACTGAACTTAGTGACTACCACAACAGTGCCAGACTGAACAGTGACTACCACAACTAGTGCCAGACGAACATAGTGACTACCACAACAGTGCCAGACTGAACATAGTGACATACCCAACATGCCAGACTGAACTTAGTGACTTACCACAACAGTGCCAACTGAACTTAGTGACTACCAAACAGGCCAGACTGAAGCATAGTGACTACCACAACAGCTGCCAGACTGAACATAGTGACTACCACAACAGTGCCAGACTGAACATAGTGACTAGCCACACAGTGCCAGACTGAACTTAAGTGACTACCACAAACAGTGCCAGACTGACATAGTGACTACACACAACAGTGCCAGACTGACATGGACACAACGTGCCAGACTGAACAAGTGACACACAACAGTGCCAGACTGAACATGTGACTACCACAACAGGCAGACTGAACATAGTGACTACCAAACACAGTGCCAGACTGAACATAGTGACGTCTGCTGTTGGTTAGTTGACTTCCCTCTATTCAGGGGTTTTAGGTCTGATGTTTTCATGTTCTTGGCTCATTCTTGTTTATCTGATGCCTCTGTGGTGGTAGTTGTGCTATATTAGAACAATTGTATGGTGCAATAGATATGAAGCGACATTGGACGTCAAGGTGGGGAGGGAGAGGAGGGTATATTGTAATGTAAATGGCTTTCTCAGGCGATTCTGTGTCTGCCTCTCCGCTACTGTGGCTGAACCCTACTCTGGGTTCCCATACCACAGATCCCCTCTCGGTCTCTCTCTGTCCATCCTCTCTCTCTGTCTCGCCCTCTTAGTCTTCAGATCCTCTGGCTTTACATTGTTTGCGTTTGCATCAAACGTAAAGCATCACATATAAGGAGTGTGGTAGTTGACTCCTCAGCGGTTTATATTTCAGTGGTTGTTTTGGCAGATCTTCACAACGCCCATCAAACACTTTGAGGAATAGTCAGCGGGCGAC
>NC_036868.1:12899030-12928686 GCF_002910315.2 Salvelinus sp. IW2-2015 | reverse complement strand
CGTCCAAACCTCTCCCGTAGCTTTAGTGTCGACCGCCAGCCTTTCTCAGCCGATCACCACACACTAGCCTTAAAACAACAGTGTGTCTCATCCACGGCAGCCCTCGCGTGAGATGGCTAATGGGCCCACACATGGGTGGCTKTTACTGGTAAAGCCATCCAATCCCGGTTCTCGTGTTTGACTTGTATATTATTGGCACCTCCAGCCGGAGTCCGTTTCTACCCACAACCCCCTGCTGATCTCTGTTAAGGGTCACCAGAGCCCCACACCCATCCTTTAATTAATGTCGCTTCCAAAGACTCGTGGCCCAGCGTCAAGAGGTATTAGTGCTCAGACTGGAATGTTGATACTGTAAATACAGGGTCTTATTGTGAGTCACTACACTTGAGTAGGAGCATAAGGTGGTGTTGTGGTGAGGTGTTGAACTGGTGCTGTGGAGGAGAAGCACCACCAGGCTGGCTATGCTGTGTGGCGGTATCTATCTGCTGCACAGTGGAATGTGTTGTTGACCATTGAGGAGGAGGGCTGGGATCTCCCTCTCCTCTGGCTGCTGTCTCGCTGGCCTGTCATATTCCTCCGCTCCAAGATGCTATGTTTTGTCTAGAGGAAAACACCTGTTCTGTTTTCTCTCTCCCTTTGCTTCTCAACACACATTCTCACAATAGCATGTTCTTTTTTTATTTAACCTTTATTTAACAAGGCAAGTCAGTTGAGAAAAATTCTTGCTTACAATGACTGCCTRCCCCGGCCAAACCCTAACCCGGACGACGCTGGGCCAATTATCCGCCGCCCTATGGTTCGCCCAATCACSGCTGGTTGTGACACAGCCTGCAATCGAACCAGGGTCTGTAGTGACGCCTCTAGCACTGAGATGCAGTGCCTTAGACCGCTGCGCCACTCGGGAGCCCAACATGTTTGTAAAGGTTGTGTACTGTACTGGTGGCTCATCAGAAGAGGTCAGGACTGTATCTGACTGTCTGACTGTGTATAGGCCTACATGGGGATGCAGGTGACAGTGTAAAGCAGTTTCATTGCTTTAACTGAAGCTGTACTAGTTCCCTTGAATTCATGAAGGAGTTCATGTTCAACTTCAGAAATGAACTGTTTGTTCTCAGTAACACTAATAGTGGCTGGTGGCCAAGTTCTCTGTCAAGTTCTCTTGATGCTGTTCGATGGGTTCCTTCAGGCAAGCATGATGTTCAATTGTCAATCTTGAATGGGCTAAGGAGCAATTGTTCAGTGGAGTTCTGGAGTTACAAAGTAGGAGTAAAGTCTATATCTACTATCTAGCCTGCTATGTTTGTACAGGTGAAAGCTATTTTTAGAGTGGTCTGGTATTATTGGGCAATAGCTCCATGTAAACTGTTCTCTCGTGTTATTTTGAAATGGAATGATATTAAACCGAACAGAACAAGTACTATCCCAGGCAGCTCAATGTGATCTCTACCTGATCTTCCCTAAATATTACAGCTGGCTCTGGCCAGGCCATACTGGGTAGTACCCTTTGCTACCTTTAGAGAGCTCAGCAATGGGAAAATACTTTTTCATCAAAAGAACATTTTTATAAAACGCTGACCCTTCAGGGATTCTTCCACACCACTCTAGGATTGTATTTGAATAGTTTGTGGAATGATTTAAGCGGTATTAACTGGTATGATGATTTGAGGCCTTGTTGGAGTTTTAGTTAGGCCAGAAGGATGGGGGAACCACTCATTATAGGGTTTCCCGGTCTTTCAAATGTGGTGACTGTTAAAGGGAACCAAAACTGGTTGAAGTTGCTAGTCAAAACAGCAGATGGAACGTATCATGTCAAAACAGCAGATGGCACGTATCATGTCAAAACAGCAGATGGCACGTATCATGTCAAAACAGCAGATGGCACGTATCATGTCCAAAACCAGAGATGGGCACACGTTATCATGTCAAAACAGCAGATGGCACGTATCATGTCAAAACAGCAGATGGCACGTATCATGTCAAAACAGCAGATGGCACGTATCATGTCAACCCTCCTTTGGCCTCGTCTCATGTAGCGTCATTATTAACACCATGTTTTGTTGATACTTCTGTCAACAGTGCTGATTGAATCTAAGTTGTCCCGCTCAGGCTCTCTAGATTCCAGATGAATAGTTTAATTTAGCTGTCAGTTCACTGCAGACAGATGTCTCCAGACAGTGCTACAGTAGCTGTGTGATTTTAGTGATGTGCTATAACCCTAAATGGTCTATGTGTTACTGTTAACAATGTTTCACCAGTCCAGTAGGCCAGCTGATCAGCAGCTGCTCCACAGTATTATGTGTCACAATAGAACACTGGGCCAAGTGTCCCAGCCAGACCTTCTTTATGTCCAAGTGTTCTGTCTGTCTCCTTGGCCTGTGTAGTGAATGTTCTCCTCGGTCTTCCTCCAGGGTGCTGGGCAGGACAAGCTCGGGATCTACATCAAGTCTGTTGTGAAGGGAGGCGCGGCTGACATGGTGAGTGTTTTAGATCAACGACTACATCCTGTATTCAGAATGACCTCATCTAGTATGTCAATTGTGAAGTATTTTGGCTGTAATGTCTTTTTTCGTAATATGTTGGACCGCAGTAAGACTAGCTGTCTCCATTTGGCTAATGGGTGTCCTAATAAATCTGCTCAAATCAAAAATCTAGACTGACTCACAACAATAACTTTCAATGTGTGCACTGCTGCTATTATACAACCTGTCTCTTCTTCCCTCACCCTCTTTCTCTGAGTGCGTGTCTGCGTGTCCGTGTCTGCGTGCGTGTGTGTGCATGTGTGTGTGTGTAGGACGGGCGTCTGGCTGCAGGGGACCAGCTGCTGAGTGTGGACGGCCGCAGCCTGGTGGGCCTCTCCCAGGAGAGGTAATGCCTCAGAAATATTTCTGTCCCGCCTTGCCCCGGGTCACTCCACAACACTACTTGGCCCTTGTGTACAGATTGGGTTTAGGATTGAAGCAAGACATGTAATGTCCTGCTGTTGTCCTTATAACGCACTGAAGAGAACCCAAGATAGGGAACATCAAGGCCAAGTTGATACAAAGAGCCGTTTCAATAGAAGGCAGTTACACCATGGAACTAAATTGGCTCAATCACGTTGAACGAGCAGAGACTTATCTACAGTGCACTGACTTACAATGACCTCCACGATGTTTATGTTGGGTCTAATAGTAATGAATAGCTTATCCTTGGTCCACACCTCTCACAGATTAATCCTTTATACCCTTTCAAACACCCACAACCTTTCTGTCCGTGTGCCTTTGGTTTCCAAATGCCCAAACAGTTGAAACTCATTGCTCAATCGCTAACATTCTGTTTTCAAAGAGTTGATTTGAACTTTTAAAATCTAATAGCCATGTTGAAATGAAAGCATTACACTATCAAATCAAATGTATTTATATAGCCCTTCTTACATCAGCTGATATCTCAAAGTGCTGTACAGAAACCCAGCCTAAAACCCCAAACAGCAAGCAATGCAGGTGTAGATACACGGTGGCTAGGAAAAACTCCCTAGAAAGGCCAAAACCCAGGAAGAAACCTAGAGAGGAACCAGGCTATGAGGGGTGGCCAGTCCTCTTCTGGCTGTGCCGGGTGGAGATTATAACAGAACATGGCCAAGATGTTCAAATGTTAATAAATGACCAGCATGGTCAAATAATAATAATCACAGTAGTTGTCGAGGGTGCAGCAAGTCAGCACAATCTGCTCTTCAGCTGAGAATCTGTTCCAACTCTTGGATATGTTGGTTGCTTTGAGAAGTTATTGKGTGTATGTGTTTGCCAGTGATTAACCACAAGGCCTTGAGCTCCAAACAGACAGTTTAAAACTGTGGGGAAATGAATTTCTAAATGCTATTACATATGGGGAATGTTTTAAAGCCATTCCTGATCAAGTTATGGGAACTCTTTGTCTGCCAATGAAAGTCTCATAAACATCTGTACTTGGTACTACCACGATGAAAAACAACAACTTTGGCATATTTGTTTTGTTCTGTTACATTCAATCATCTCTCCATTCCAATCTATTCTGATTGAGTCCCATGAATATATGTGATGTCCTCGTTCTCTTGTCAGGGCTGCGGAGTTGATGACGAGGACAGGCTCTGTGGTGACACTGGAGGTGGCCAAACAGGGAGCCATCTACCACGGCCTGGCCACGCTCCTCAACCAGCCTTCTCCTATGATGCCCAGAGGTAAGGGTCTGCTCTGCTAGGGCAATGGTGGTGTCTGAAAATTCACAGTGTCCCCTATATAGTGTACTACTGGCCCATAGGGTGCCATTCCAGATGCAGACAATGTCCTTTCTTGTTGTCATGGTCTAGAGTCAGTGTTACCACACTAGCATAATCAGGGTTTGTGGCGGGCTCTGGCAACCCCCCCCCCCCAATCAGTCACACACAATTAAACTTAGCAGTTGTCATTAGGGCTCAAAATTCCATTGAAATGTCAGAAGCCAAAGTCTGAGTTGTTTTGTTTTCAACATCCAGCCTATAGACTTCTGTGGTATTAGAGAGACAGTTGTAGTGTATGGGGTGCTGGCTGGTAGTGTGTGCTGTGAACATGACTGCAGATAGTTAAGGATGTCCATTGTGCATGAACTGTCTGCTGTGGTTGGCTCATTAATCCTTAATCTCTCTCTCTCAGCGTCGCAAGGAGGGCGTGACAAGAATGGTAAACTGAGACCAAAGAGTGAAGGCTTTGAACTGTACAACAACTCGGTCCAGAACGGCTCTCCAGAGAGCCCCCAGGCCGACTGGCAGGCCTACCCAGAACCAAAGAAGATGAGCGGGGAGGAGAGGCTACTGAAGAACCGGGCCGACCACCGCTCCAGCCCCAACGTGGCCAGTGAGTAGATCGAACCCATACAGCACCCCTGTGTGATACAGAGGGACGTTTAATAGGCCTGTTGTGACATACTGTACATGTCAGGAGGGGAGGGCAGTGCTACCCAACCCTGTTCCTGGGGAGTTGTGCCAGTGTGTCTTGATTAGGAGATTATTTTTAGTGTCTGGCTGGAACAAAAGCCTCCAAACCCCATAGCAAGAGATGGTGAATGGTGCTCACTGGGGTACAGTATGTGGTGTGACCACTGGGGTACAGTATGTGGTGTGACCACTGGGGTACAGTATGTGGTGTGACCACTGGGGTACAGTATGTGTGGACCACTGGGGTACAGTATGTGGTGTGACCACTGGGTTTGCCTCTGCTCAGCTCTGACTCCATGTTGTTTTCCTCCTCCAGACCAGAGCCAGAGTCCGGGAGGGAAGGCCGTCTACACACGAGGACCTGGGACCAAGATCACCTCTGTCTCCACGGGCAACCTGTGTGTTGATGTGAGTAAACACAGCAGCAACAGCAGCCAGAGGAATGTCTCCGTAGCATGTCTCTCTGAGGAGAAGTTTTACTCTGTCCGGGTTATGAGACCACACCAAGACATTACCAGTCACACCACAGGACAGGTCAGAGTAGGACAGGGCTGAACTCCATCATGCAGAGACCGTACAGTATTGCATTATTTCCTGTTTTTAAACCCGTTCTTCTCAGCACTCACAATCAAAACTGTAATCAAGAGTCTTATGAGTCATTATTGGTGGTAAAAACCGAAAGCAGCGTTACTGAAAATAGCTTTACCTCTTGTTTTTCATGTTCCCCTTTAATGAATCCTAATCAGCTCTCTAACCACTTACTGATTAGCTACCCAGCTGTGGTGCTGTGTTCATGTGCTGCCTCACCAACAAACAATGGTCTCCCTGACCATGGCACCCCAACGCCATCTACCGTTAACAACACTGATTCCAGAAATCAAAGACCACAATAACAATTGTCTGGTAGCCGACCTTAATGTATGATTTGAACTAACACAATTCCTTCTCTATGCGACCACAAGAACGATTGTCTTGATCTCTTAGCCAACCGTAATGTCTGGTTTAAAACTTCTTATGGCTGCAGGAGCAGTATTGAGTAGCTTGGATGAAAGGTGCCCAGAGTAAACGGCCTGCTCCTCAGTCCCAGTTGCTAATATATGCATATTATTATTAGTATTGGATAGAAAACACTCTGAAGTTTCTAATACTGTTTGAATGATGTCTGTGAGTATAAAATAACTCATATGGCAGGCAAAAACCTGAGAAGAAATACAAACAAGAAGTGAGAAATCTGAGGTTGGTAAATTGACAACCGTCTTTAGAAACTTGAATGAGGCTTCAACTGTGTTGTGGGGCTGAATGAGTCAGGTAACTGGCAGAGAGTCATTTCCTGGTCACGCGCATTCCACATGATATCGACCTGCGTTCCATTGATTCTCTAGACATAAAAGAATTCTCCGGTTGGAACTTTATTGAAGATTTATGATAACACCCTAAAGATTGATTCTATACTTAGTTTGAAATGTTTATTCGACCTGTAATATAACTTTTTGAAGTTTTTGTCCGAAGTAATGCTCGACCTGCACCTAACGCCCTAACAAAAATAGCTATTTGGACATAAATGATGGACATTACCGAACAAAACGAACATTTCTTGTGGAAGTGGGAGTCCTGGGAGTGCATTCCGATGAAGATCAGCAAAGGTAAGTGAAGATTTATAATGCTTTTTATGAGTTTTGTTTACTGCACAATTTGGCGGGTAACTGTATGGCTTTCTTTTGTGGCTGAACGCTGTTCTCAGATTATTTAATATTGTGCTTTTGCCGTAAAGCTTTTTGAAATCTGACACAGCGGTTGCATTAAGAACAAGTGTATCTTTAATTCTATGTAAAACATGTATCTTTCATCAAAGTTTATGGTGAGTATTTATGTTATTTGACGTGGCTCTGCAATTTCTCCGGATATTTTGGAGGCATTTCTGAACATGGCGCCAATGTAAACTGAGGTTTTTGGATATAAATATTAACTTTATCAAACAAAACATATATKTATTGTGTAACATGAAGTCCTATGAGTGTCATCTGATGAAGATTATCAAAGGTTAGTGATTAATTCTATCTCTATTTCTGCTTTTTGTGACTCCTGTCTTTGGCTGGGAAAATGACTGTGTTTGTCTGTGATTTTGCGGTGACCTAACATAATCGTTTGTGGTGCTTTCACTGTAAAGCCTATTTGAAATCGGACACTTTGGTGGGATTAACAACAAGATTACCTTTAAAATGGTATAAGATTAATTAAATCTTAAATTAACATAAGTTAGTTGAAATAAAATAAAATAATTAAGCCAAAAAAAAMCTAAGCCAACATATTTGTGGGTTACATCTTTTGTCCAATGGAAAATAATTGCAAAAAATGCAGATGACCTATGGAGCAAATTAGGCTAAAGTATGTTTGAGGAATTTTAATTATGAGATTTCTGTTGTTTGAATTTGGCGCCCTGCACTTTCACTGGCTGTTGTCATATCATCCCGTTAACGGGATTGCAGCCATAAGAAGTTTAATAGTAGTTCCTTTTTCCTTGTCTATAGGACGAGCCCTCTCCACCCCATCCGGAGGCCTATCCTATTCCCACTCAGACCTACCCCAGGGAATACTTCACCATCCCAGCCTCCAAGTCTACGAACCGGATGGACCCGGCCCCAGGACAGTTATACGCTGACGACAGGGGTCCTCCCGGCCCCATGGAAGACCACCACCACAACAGCATAGCTATGCAGGTGTGCACACAGTGACATCACTCCAGGAGCAAAGGAATCATACATAAATGTTTTCTCTGAATAGCCTCCCTCAGAGTATATACTATGAAAGGCGTGTTGTTAATTTATAAAGGAATTAGGAGTATACAGTTGTAAAAAAGTGTTGTGCTGCTCTTGCACTGTGTTAATGTGTGTGTGACTGCCGTGTCTGTCCTCTCAGCGGGTGGACCACTCTCAGGAGGAGCTGTGTGACCTCCCGGGGGGCTACCCTCCAACCGGCCTGCGTCCTGAGGACCTGGTCCACCTGCACCAGCAGCAGCAGAGAGAGGCTGACTACCAGCGAGGCAGTGGGGAACACTGGGTCAACCACCACCAGGTCTCCTCCTCTGTGGAGTCCTCCACCTCCAGCCAGGAGCACCTCAACTACTCCTCGTCCTCCTCCAACAAGACCCAGAGCAACCACAAGAGTGGCCCGGGACGCTGGAAGACCCCCGCCCCATCGCCCCCCACCCAGGGCCTGTGGCCCAGTCCACACGCACGGACCTCCCTCCCCTCCACCACCCCCTCCCCCGTACACTACCAGGACTTTGAGCTCCAGCCCGACCTTCCCCTGCCCCCTCCTCCCTCGGCCAACCAGCAGCAGGCCGCAGCGCCGCCGCCGACCGCAAAGAAGCGCGAGGAGCAGCAGCGCTGGTATGAGAAGGAGAAGGCCCGGTTAGAGGAGGAGAGGGGAAGGAAGAGGAGGGAGCAGGAGAGGAAGCTGGGACAGGTCCGTAACCCAGCTGTGCCTGTAGCCCACAACAACAACCAACACGGGGGCACACTCCCCCTCCCACACAGCACCAGCAGATGCCCCCTCCCCGGTCCCCCATGCAGCAGGTGCCCCATCCCTACCTCCCCCCCCAGGGCCAACAGCAGGCCCAGCAACAGCAGCCCCCAGGCCAGAGAAACTGTCCACCCTGCCCAGAGCGGGCACCCTGCCCCCTCAGGGTAACCCAATGGACACAGTGATCAGAGAGCTGCTCCCCCAGCAGCAGCCCCGCACCATCGAGCGCCGGGACCTGCAGTACATCACCATCAGCAAGGAGGAGCTGTCTTCCAGCGACAGCCTGTCCCCAGACCCCTGGAAGAGGGACGCCCGGGAGAAGCTGGAGAAGCAGCAGCAGCTGCACATCGTAGACCTGCTGGACAGGGAGATCCAGGACCTGCAGGCCAAGCCGGAGCGTACGGCCGAGGAGAGCGACCGGCTCAGGAAGCTGATGCTGGAGTGGCAGTTCCAGAAGAGACTGCAGGAGTCCAAGCAGAGTGATGAGGAAGATGAGGAGGATGACGACGAGGACGTGGACACCATGATGATCATGCAGCGGCTGGAGGCAGAGAAGAGAGCAAGGGTGAGCTGCCCTGGAGAGCAGGGGTCTAGTGTGCACAGTGGAGAACAGGAGGATGTGGAGAAGGTAGGCTACGGTATAGGGAATCATACCGGACATCAGAGGTAAGGTGTATGGAGGAAAGACCAGTGGCCCAAGATCTTCATAGTGCTATTAGATGCACATGAACCCATCATTGGTTACAGTACACCCATTATAAATGTTCTGAGCTCTGAAAGGTTTTTAGCCTCTCGACTGAAGGTTCTCATGCCAAGGAAGGGCGAGCCATGGGAAGCAAAACACTGAGAAAGAGGAAATGGAACTGGGCTTAATGGTTACAGAATAGGATATGGAATTCCCATGAGGAACCCCATGAGGTAGCTAGCTACAATGAATGTTTTGCAATGTGCACCTGCAACATCCTTACGTCATTGCTTTGCCATGCTGAGCTGAGCTGCTGTACTCGACTGGCTGCGGAGAGAGGGAGGGAGGGGGCAGGATGCCGGACACACAACAAACTTACATGGAAACATAGCAAAGTACAAATTGGTTCTTTTTAACAAATTTATTATGGTAATTTGGAAATGATTCATCTCATTTTCCTGGTCTAACAAGATGGCTAGAGTAGCATATTTTTGCCCATCAATGTACCATTGTACATGCAAAAACACACCCTTCCTTGGACAGAATAAAATGCCATCTAACCTGGGCTAATGTCGCTAATCCCCTCAGACGACACCACAGATCAACATAAACCAGTGAGACCCCTCTACAGTGTGTTGCTTCTCATTTGTAACTGTTACAAGAGTACTGTCTTCAATCTGCTGTGACCTTGTATCCAGACTGTCTAGTGAGACAATGATTCCGGGATGTAGTGAGCAGTCCCTGCCAGCCAGGCCAAGGCTCACAACCCCTTGTTGTCTGTCTCTGAGGGAGAAAGGTGGTCTTAGTTTCGGCAAGGAGGTTGGTGGTGAAACGATGTGTAAACGGGGCACTTTGGAGCTCCATGCGAGGGATGGGACTGAGCGGAGCGTTGTCTGTCTGAGGGGAAGTGGGCTGCTCATTCGGCCGCTGGCAGTAATCAGCCCCATTCTGTGGAGAAATGTTCCTGGCACCACATCACTGCTGCCTCCAAAACCCCTAAAAATGTTTTTACTTTTATCTTCTTCTATGCCCTCCTTTTAATTTATATTTATTTACTCTCTTTCTCCCTCGTTCCTCCTCTTTTCTTTCTCTATTTGTTTTTTTCTCTCCTCCCGCAGCAGACTGCTGTCCCAGCAATCTCTGTTCTAGACTTGGTACGTTCTCTTTGCGCACTGCTCCTTATCCTCCTTTCTTGTCTTCGGTTCCACCTGTCTCTTCTCGTTCATTCTGTCCCCTCCCTCTCATCTGGCCTGGGGGGGGGGGGGGGGGGGCTGCTGTTCTCGTGGAGCGACAGGGGTGGGGTTCGGGGATGTCACCCTGCGACGCTGTGGAACCCTGTCTGTCTCCACTAGATAACTGCAGTATAATAACTCATTTAACCTTAAAGAAGTCTAAAACTAACTTGGGCATGGTTAAATACTGTATTTGTTCAAGAGAACTCAGTACTATGCAGCTGTTTCAGTGCAGGGAGCTGCCTGGCCTGCAGTGGGGGTCAGTCTGCATGATTTGAGACCCTCCCCTAGCAGTGGTCATCTGCATGTGGTGTAACCATCATTGTGTCATTGTCAGTCCACTTCATTCAACTCATCCAGCTCTGTGTGAACAACGCCGGTGCTCAGCCAATATAGCATCGCTCTCCTCCTCAACTCCCCTCTCATTGGGGAAGTTGCACAGTGTAGGAAATGTTTCTACTGTCCATCTGTAGTCATGTTTCATCCGGTGATTGACTTCCAGTCTGTTGTGTTTGGTCACCATGACATCAGTGATGTAACTAAGGCTTGAACTGGACGCTCCTCTGCTCTGCCTAGCCATGCTGCTGTTTGTTCTCGCTGCACGTTGCCATTCATTCTGCATGTCCAGCTGTCGCCATATGCCTGTCTGCAGTGCAGACCGTTTTACTCTCACCACAGACGACCTATCCTGTGGCAGAGAGAAAAGAACTTCTAGATTTATACASAGCATCCCATCAGCATATCTAGACCTAGATGTTTTCAACACAACAAGCCCTTGTCTGGAAACCCGATGCCAGTGTGATGTACCTCACAGGGGGGCCAATCTACTGAATGAGTCTTTGTGTAGATGCAGACCTGATAGGGGTCCTTAGAGCTTTGGGGATTTACTGTGGAGCTGTGACTGAGTGAGGAAACACACCGAGTATAGTAATATGAGCCCATGACAGGAGGTTCTGTGTGAACTAACCTGACCTGCACTATGCATTGAGACCACAGACAGACTAGCGCAGCAGTAGGCCTACTCTAGTTGTAGAGCTGAGGATAGTTTGTTACTAAATTATATTTCCACCTTTTCACTTTAGGAAGTATGGCCTCACAGCATTCATGTACAATGCATTTGAATAGTATAAGAAACAGTTGATTTAAAAGTATATTCCACTATACAACTGATTCATCTCCAAGCACACAATTTTGAAGGACTCCTGAGATCAGTAGACTGTAGGACATGTTCCCGGGCCGTGTACATGGTGCTGAAGTGTCTGTGTGTAGTTGCAGGACGAGGAGCGGCGGAGGAAGCAACAGCTGGAGGAGATCCGTAAACGCGAAGCGGAGGACCGGGCCAAACAGGAGGAGGAGAGACGCTGGAGAGAGGAGGAGAGGGCCAGACGAGAGGTCGATGAGAAGGTACACCTCCCTGACAGGACCCACAGAGCCACGTATATCGACGCTACACAGTTCTCACACAGCACATAGCTAGCTAACACACAGCTGGTTAGTCAGGTGCTGTCAAAATATGAGTTCTCATTTATGTTCATGCAGGCAAAATATTCTATCATAATATTCTATCAGTGATTTCTGTTCAGTCAAACTTCAATACGATTATAAAAGAATATGAATGCAATAGACCACAATTAAATCCAGATGCTTGCATTGCCCACAGCTGTCTTTCAGTATTATTATTTGTTACATTTTATTAAAGCTAGTTATGTGAAAGGATTGATGTCACTGCCAGCAGAGCAGATTAAAGCAGAATGCCCCAGTCGGATCTATTAACAGAGGACATCAAAGTGAAAACCCAGAGAGAGTCTTACCTGCATGGTAATTATAGTATTACCCTGTGGGGATCTGCCCAGCTAATTGTAGTTTACCTCGTGAAACAGGAGTTGTGCCTCAACTAAACAGTCCAGCAGCAGAATGCACAGTGAAAAACAAAGACCGATCCGTGGGACCACTTGTCTTCAGGGGGTGGAAAGGGTCAACTGAGGTGGTCGTTTTTTTGTGAAATCTGCTAACATGATCAGCTTTTTCAAGGTTTCTACTGTTCTGTTCCCAGTTGGTCAGTCTCCCACAGAGCTGTAAGTGATCCTGTGGGAGGAGTTGTGAATACGCCCCTCTACAATGTACCAGTCAGAGAACTGTGAAGGGGACTCTGTCTGACTGGGTTTTAGGAACATAAGAAGAAGCCAGTAGAGCAGTGATTAGTGATGGAAGTAGTACCCTGTGTTCAGGGGAAGTGTTATTGGGCCAGAGAGCAAAGGGCCTGTGGCCAGGGAGTCTGCGGCCAGGGAGTCTGCAGACAGGATGCTGACTTATCTTAATGAAACCTGGTGGTTGGTCTGTCAGAGGCTAAGCATGTTTTTGGAGCACTAGTGTTTTGTGTCCTCAGTCCCAGTTAGTTACAGGGACATTAAATGACCAGTGGTCTGAGAGCAGCAGCACCCCTTCATCTTGCCTTGTGTGACGTTGTTACAACATCCCAGTGCCATTTTGTTTTACTGTGTGACCATTGATTCAGCTGTTGTCTTCCTGTGAGTCATCCTCACACCACTGGTAATTGAAGCCCTGTAATAATGGCAATGATGTCCAACTGCATGGACTCATGATGGTCCCCTTCCTCTGTGTTATGTTATGTATGCATGTAACCCTCCTACCCCCAAAAAGCATGGGAGTCACTTTTTACAATATTTTACATTTGTTGGGAAGCCATAGTCATTCCATCAGGCACTGCTTTGGAACCGCTGTTGGAATGCCCCACCCTCGCTGTGGTTTGTGGTGGTCATACCAGAGTACAATACATATCTGTTCCCCCACCATCCTCTCATCGATGACATATACCTACCCACCATACCACTCACTACGCACACACTAACCCAGGGGATCCATGTACAGAATCCAGAGCTGACCAATCTCTATTACTAGCTGGTACCTTTCCAGAGCTAAAACCATAGAATCCCTCCAAAAATCCCTGAATTGGAGTCTTCAAGCCTATCAGATCACTTGACTGTAGTCTAACCCAAACCACTTGAAACTGTTGGCCCCAGCTGTCAGAGAAGTGTCTTTATCCATCCTCACCTCTGGTGGTTCTCAACACAGCATGGAGGGAAGGAGAGGAAAAACAGCACATTTACATTTTAGTCATTTAGCAGACGATCTGATACAGAGTGACTTACAGGAGCAATTAGGGTTAAGTGCCTTGCTCAAGGGCACATCGGCAGTTTTCACCTAGTCGGCTCATGGATTCGAACCAGCAACCTTTGTTACTGGCCCAACGCTCTTTACCGCTAGGCTTCTCTACTAAAGTATTACAGAACCCAGTACACACAGAGTAGTCTCCCCCACCTCACACACAGACATACAGACACATAGTAGACAGATAAGGTGGAGGACTTGTCTGGGTGTCTTGTGGCCATGGGTAGTCTCCCTCCAGCAGAGGCAGAGTGAGTCAGGTCCAGCCAGCCATGCCTTGGAGGTGAGAGTAGGCCACACTAACAGGCTCTTCCCATTCCCTATTCCCTTAGAGGAGACAGGAGGAGGAGTACTACACACGCCTGGAGGAAGGGCGGCGCCGGCAGCACGAGGAGGCCGAGCGCAAGCTGCTGACGCCTGACGAGCCTGGTCTGTACAGACCTCCCCTCCCCAGGGACTACCAGCCTCAGCCCCCCCCTCCCACTGCATCCCCCGCAACCACTGCCACTAACGCTCCACCACCCCCGCCTCAGAGAAACACTTCCTACCTCAAAACCCAGGTCGTCTCCCCTGACGCCTTGTACACTGCCAAGTTTGTCTCGTACAATGACGAGGAGGATGAGGACACTACAGGCCTAGCAGGTCAGGTTAAGCTCTCCTCCACCAGGAAGTCCTATGGCGACCTCCCGCCCGCACACAAGCCGCAGCCGCCTGCGCGCAAGCCCCGTCCTATGTCTGATGGGATCTTTCTGTCCAGCTCATTCCAGCCGCCGGCTGTCAATGCCAACAGTACTGCAGGGCAGCCCCCTCCCCCTCCCATCAAACCCAGCCTCGGCTTCATCCCGACAGGCAACTTTAAAGGTAGACACAGAAAGGAGAGAAGACACGCCTCCCGTATACCTCCCATTCCATATCTCTCATTCAGTCGTTCATGTTTTTTGTGTTATATTTTTGTGTTCCTGTTTTTCCAGTACAGAGGCGTTCTGGCTTCCATTTCCCCTTCTCCCTTTCTCCCACTCTATTTCTCTATCGACAATCCAATAGATCTGTATTGTAGTTGCCAATCAACTTGTAATTCGTTTTTTCTCCCATCGGTTTCTGTTATAGTTTTGTCCTCTTTTTTTTGGAATTTCCACTCCACCACTAGCAAATCAGGTTCCATTTTTGTTTAATTTTCCCAATCCTTCTGTCAGAAAATGTCCTCTGTCCTCACCCATTCCTCTTCCTCCAATCATCTTTCTAGTGAGTAAAAGCAATCGGTAAACCAACCAACCCGTGATTCCCTATGAAAGCAGTCCAGATATCCAATCATAGTACTGTTGGTGTTGCTGCTCAACGCCCACCTGCCCATGTGTGTTTGTTTTTGCTGAGGGGGTGGCCTGCCCGTCTCCCGCCTGCGGGCCCCACGGCTGCTTGGTGGTGGTGTTGGCTTTAAGGAACACTGAGACACTGGCTTCTTATCTATCACACAGACACTGTGGTGGGACCTGAGAGGAGCAGCTCTCTTTAGGCTCACTTGCACACCTGGCAAAGGGGAAAGATCTTTTGAGTGAGGCATTGTCTTTGTCTGTGGCTGTTTAAAGCTCTGTCAGGGCTCCAAACCAATCACTGATTTAGATTACTGAGCAGTACTAATTCACTTTAATCTAGTTCTATGATCCAATTTGTAAGTCGCTCTGGATAAGAGCGTCTGCTAAATGACTTAAATGTAAATGTAATGGTCTTCATCTGTGGCACAATGTTTTCTATTTAAGCCTTTAGTGACCCCTACTGACAAAAGTAGAAACGTTGTTATTTTTTATCAACACCTGGAACCAATGACATTCTATTTTATAAGTTATTAAAACAGTATTTATGCTTTCATAAAATGTTTAAAGATTAGCTTTGTTTTACAATTTAGGAATAGTCTGTATATTTTTGCTCAACAAACCACAATATTTAAAGCCTCTTGGTGAGAACAGAATTTAAGTGTAACGTGGATGTCGATTAAGGCAGCCCCCCGCACCTCTCTGATTCAGAGGGGTTTGGTTAAATGCGGAAGACTCATTTCAGTTGAATACATTCATTTGTACAACTGACTAGGTATCCCCCTTTCCCTTAATATCTCTATTTCATGTTACTCGAAACACAATACATGTTCAGTGTTTCATTGTAAGCCATAGCATAGACTACTGTAGTAAATAACTTAATATTCACATTGACCGGAATCACAGGATTGTGCCTTTTAATTTTCCAGACAGATGAGTTTGTTGGTACATGTTCTAAAAGAAACTATGAAAGTGCCCCCCCCGGATATGAACACTTTAAACAGCCATGGAGAAAAGATGTCACTAATACAACACAGTCTAACAGGGTCAAGATGTTCAGTGACTGTCACCCTGCATGTAACATCTGCACACAGCACCAGTGCCCTTCCCCTACCCAGTATGAATGATGATGATGTCTGGGCCTTTTGTTATTGTGTTGCATTCCTCACTCAAATTGAGAGACCAATCACTAACCTTGCTATAACCCCACATCAACATAATCCGCCTCTCTCCGTCACACGCCTCCCTGCGCTGAATCCAAGCTCACTCCAATCGACCTGATATTCATTGCTATCTACTGCCTTTGCTGCTTTGCACTCCTCCTTTCAGCCCTCAAGTGTTCTGTTCACTCCTCTTTTTGTCTTCTATGACTGTTCCAGTCTCTGCCCTGTCTGTCTGTCTGTCTGCCATGTCTCTGTTTTTGTGAATTTCAACTGATATGCCCTGTCTGTCTATCTGTCTGTGCCTTCTGTGGCTCTGGCTGTCCCGTCAGTCTGTCTGTGTCAGTGACATTGTCTAATGCTGCTGCTTACCACCACCTCCTCCTCTGAGGGCCATGCCGTGGTTCAGGTGACCCGTCTCCACCTGAATCATTGGCTCCCTCTGTTAACAATAATACATTCAGGCAGACGAATCCACTGGCAGTATCAAGAAGAAGGGCAACCCAGCTCTCTGATAGTGAAGACGTCTAGATGTCTAGCCAAAGGTTTTGAGAAGGCTCAGATTCCACCTTCTGCTCCACTTTATCTTAAAAGAATATCAGCAAAATCTGACTAATGTGAATATTTGGAGCCAGGTGTAAGGAAAGGAAAACATTATCCATGGCACAAGAATATAGAAAGACCTTTGGTTGACTTTTATGCATTTTTACAATTACATCTGAAGCCAAGTACTGTTCTGTATAAGCTGAAATTTGGCTTCCGAAAGAATGAAATCAACAAACCATGAAAACTGCGTTTCTGTGGTGACTTAGTTACTGGAGGGTTCAGAAGGTATAGTTTTAGCTCAGGGGACAGACAGATCTTGGATAGGTACCAACTTTTAACCAGTCTGTAGACTCCGAGAGCCTGTTCTGTGCCAGAAGAACTTGACCCTGCCAGTGGAGTCCTGCCTCGGTTCACACGTCAATGTGTTTGTGTCTGCCCTGGTATCCCTAGTTTCATTAATTTTAAACAAAGAAAAATCCACATGCATTTGAATTCTGGTTGTGCTTCCACTCAGACACAACCAGTTGGAACACAACCAGTAAGATTCTATTAGTGGGAGTTCTGGGTTAGTGTGAGAGACAGCAGCAACTGCGTTTGCCTGGCCCGGGCACACACGGACACGTGAACTTACTGATTAATGCCTACTGTGGGTCAGAGGTAGAGGTCACCTGGGGGTCAATGGTGTTGGGTTAGAAGTTAGAATGCCAGTTAAGATACCGAATCAGTCCTCATTCAGCCACCTGTGGCTTTGATGAGCTCCTAGCTAACATCCAGTGGTTATTCAGTAAAGTTTTGTCATAACAGGCTTGATGACAGTTTATCTTGGGTGCTACATGACTTAGTGGTTGACCTCCACTTTTGATCCCACAAACTTGTTTCACAGACCCTGCTGCTTCAGGCGTGCCTTGGACTGCACTAACGCTATTCACTCAGCTAATCTAGTCCCTGTGGCTTGTTTTGGTCTGTGGAAAAGGCACAGTTGTATAATTTGAACATGACTGAAAAGTTGCTGGGTACAGATAACAATCATATATAGCCTGGACTGTGACTTGGCAACAATTTACAGTTGACACGGTGTTATGTCACAATAACTTTGCATTGGTGTGCTGTACTCTTTGTGTACTGAAGCAGGTAAATTAATCCCAGGGAATACATTTAGTAAAGTAATGTTTTACACAGAAGTTATGTACCCAGCAGCTTTTCTTTTTTTTTTTTTACGCTATGGGTTTAACCTGCCAACATGGTACAAAACATATGCATTAACTAATGTGCTCTGTTTCCCCAATTTAATTAATGAACACAGGATTTAATTCATACACTGGAAAYACAACAGGGGTTGTAGGATCAGGAGAAGTTTACAAGGACCTGCGAGAAAAGTGGACGAAAGGGTGAGGCCTGCCATGCATCTCTCTCTTCATAAACAGATAATTCAACTGGGTCAGAGGAAATACTTTTAGACCGAATGAGAACCATAAGAAACTGAGACGTATGTAGGAATTCTCAGAACACACAACGTTGTACAGTATATGTTTTAAGTCGTATTGTGGTTGCTTTTCTCATTGCAGTGGTCAAGAACAGGAAAACACATTAACTGAAGGAGCCCCGGAGAGTATGACATTCAAGGAGCGCCAGCGGCTCTTTTCTCAAGGGAAGGAAGTATCCAACAAAGTCAAGGCCTCGCGAAAACTCATGGAGCTGGAAAATGAACTCAATACAAAGCAGTAGACAAGTAGCCTTAGCAAGACAAATTGACCGCCAGGCCCCGACTGAGCAATGGGAAAGAGAGCCAGCTTTTGTTTCCCAGTGACTCTCCTTTTTTTTTTTTTTTATTGAACAACTGGACCATTACATACAATTTAGATGTATCGTTGCAATAGTTGAGACATTTATTTGCTTAATTTCCCTCTTAAACTATCAGATATTATAATAAAGCACTGTAAAAAAATATCTAATAATAATACAAATTAATTATTCTACTAAGACAAATTTCAAATCACATGAAGGGGAATATATTTTTGTTTGTAAAATGGTTCTTGGGTTAGGGATGAAAAGTTCTGTTCATTTAAACAATTTTAATAGCTTAATGTAATGTGGAATATTTTATGCTCTTTCTGCATTACATATTTTCACACTTTTAAATAAATGGCTTACCAGACCAATCTTTTAAGTTGAACTTCTTCCTATACTCATTGATTCAAATGGAGTAATGTTGTCCATTCTGGTTTGCGATACACTGTATTCTTCATTCCTTAGAATGTGGCTTTAGTTTTGATCCAGGCATTACTGGAAGATGCTATGTCTTCACTATGACTTCCACATATATAAACTGGTTTACTGGGGGTCCACCTGAGTGCACGCCCACACTGTAAATATCTCTCTCGTTCCAAACACAACTCTCAATTCTTAATAGTAACAGCTCTCATTTGTTTTTTATCTTCAGAAATGGACAGTTCAGACTTTATCCAACAGGGCATTTTATACAAGTGTGACGTAGGAAATTGAGATAAGGAACTCCTACCTTTTTGGTTCTCACTGTACATTTTTGGGGGGGGTTTCTATTCCCCCCCCCCCCCACTTTTTTGTATTGATTTTCTTTGTTTGAATTTAACAGTAATTTGCAGAGTTGTGAAATTTGACCAGTTGTATACATTGCCAGTATGCGGAAAGTGGAAGCGTACCATGATGGAAAATTACTTCATTTTCAGTTCAAATGATAATAAAAATCCAAAGTAAAAACCTTGTTTTGTTTAACAGGTATTTATTTGAACCTTATGTAATGTACTTGCACAGATTTTGTTTATTTAAAATGCTTGAGCATTCGGTTAAATCAATACAAACATGGAATACATTTGGGACTTATAGGCTACTGTAGGTAAATGCTATTTTAAGGATTTGGGCAGAATGCTATTTACATGAAGTACATCTCTTCATTCACAGCTGTTTGAGTGACTCCATCTTGTGTGTAAATATGTTGTTGTTTTATTTTCAGAACATGGGCCAGATTTGACTATGTTAACGTTCATTATCCATAAAGTAACAGTATCAATATCCTGTTTCAGCTTTAAAGATGTTAACCGACATGTATTCATGTTTCTCATTTTAGGTAACACATTTGAATCATTTAAATTGTTTCATGATAGCCTTTTGTAAATCATTAATAAATACATATTTTACAAAATGCAGGAACTCTGTACAAATTTGTATAGAAATATTTACAATTGTGTTTTCTTTACATGCTTTAGCTATAGTTTCTTTGTGATAGTGATAATGCACCTGTTTGCATTGTGTACTGGTGTATGTATCTTGTGTACATGCACATCTTGAAGACTCCTCCAAGGAACTATGGATTTGAGAGGAACATATCTGATTACTGACGTGAGTAGTACGCCTAACCTTGGTATGTCTTTGGACTAAGGTTGTTTTTGAGTCAAACCAGAAGGCATTACACTCACTGTCCACTTAATTGTATCAGACATAGTCAATTGTTTAATGTACCCTAGAAAGAATTTCCTCAGTGACTGAACAAACTCCATACAGTGGATGGCTTCAGGTATTAAGATCTGCAGCATCAATCCTAAACTGTGGAACTGGGCAGCCTATTTTCACATTCCCAATTATCCTTTTGTGCAACACTATTTTCCTATCAGAAGGAAAACATTGAAGTCTATGTTAGGTGTGGTATTGAACTGTAAGGGTTGATAACAATGTATAGGTCTGATCATGATGGAACGTCAAAGCCTTTTGAAAATGGCACGTTCTGCTGCAGCTGGGAGCACAGAAACTGGCCAATTTCTACTCTTTCACTTGCAACCATTTTTTTCTAATAAACTGAAACATGGACACTGTTCTGTTGTTTAATTAGTAACAGTAGTGATTTTAGCATGTAAATCTTGGTGGGGGGAGTGAAGCATGCCAGCAAAGCCACTGCACAACACAACACTAAACAATACATTAATTGCACTTTAAGGGTGACAAACAGTGCCCACAAACTGTTAGGGCCTACATAATGCTGTACCAACACCATCCACTGCTACACCTGGCTATCATCGGAGCCTTGTCTGGCAGTGAAACAGTTCATTCAGCCTCATTTACTGCCTCTTTTTTTTTTTTTTTGAACGCTGATATGACTGACTKRCTTAAACAAATGTGGGTTCTACTGACAATTGAGATGTACAAACTGTGGATAAGAGGCAATCTGTAATTTCGATTAAGCCAAGCGAGCTATGACGGACGTAGTCAATATAACTTTTTGTCCAGAGACAGAATTCAGAACATGGGCCGTTCTTAGTGTTCTCCCTGTACACCAACTCAGAACCGTAGGATAAATAAAGGGGCATATAAGCAGACAATGAAAGCTCTTACAATATTCAAATACATTTCTCAAAAACAGATTATAGGCTACATGTGCACCAAATTATTAGGGTGATGCACATGGCCTGCTAACAGCTTACTACACAACACGCACTCCGTATTACTTTCTTAGCTACAGTATACAGTTGAAGTCGGAAGTGTACACACACTTAGGTTGGAGTCATTAAAACTAGTTTTTCAACCACTCCACAAATTTCTTGTTAACAAACTAGTTTTGGCAAGTCGGTTAGGACATCTACTTTGTGCATGACACAAGTTAATTTTCCAATAATTGTTTACGGACAGATTGATTCCCTTATAATTCACTGTATCACAATTCCAGTGGGTCAGAAGTTTACATACACTAAGTTGACTGTGCCTTTAAACAGCTTGGAAAATTCCAGAAAATTATGTAATGGCTTTAGAAGCTTCTGATAGACTAATTGACATAATTTGAGTCAATTGGAGGTGTATCTGTGGATGTATTTCAAGGCCTACCTTCAAACTCAGTGCCTCTTTGCTTGACATCATGGGAAAATCAAAAGAAATCAGCCAAGCCCTCAGAAAAAAATTGTAGACCTCCACAAGTCTGGTTTATCCTTGGGAGCAATTTCCAATGGGCCAAAATTCACGCAACTTATTGTGGGAAGCTTGTGGAAGGCTACCTTCAATTGTTTGACCTAAGTTAAAAAGTTTAAAGGCAATGCTACCAAATACTAATTGAGTGTATGTAAACTTCTGACCCACTGGGAATGTGATGAAAGAAATAAAAGCTGAAATAAATCATTCACTCTACTATTATTCTGACATTTCACATTCTTAAAATAAAGTGGTGATCCTAACTGACTTAAGACAGGGAATTTTTACTAGGATTAAATGTCAGGAATTGTGAAAAGCTGAGTTTAATTGTATTTGGCTAAGGTGTATGTAAACTTCCGACTTCAGCTGTACATATCTCCCTGGCAGTAAATGAGGCTGAATGAACTGTTTCGCTGCCAGACAAGGCTCCGCTGATAGGCAGGTGTTGCAATGGTAAGATGTTAGGACAGCTTTATGTAGGCCCTAACAGTTTGTGTGCACCGTTTGTCACCGTTATAGTGCAATTAATGTATTGTTTAGTGTTGTGTTGTCGCTTTGCTGGCATGCATCCCGCTTTTTTCCCCCACCCCACCAAGATTTACATGTTAAAATTGCCACTGTTTATGTCCAATGAGCACCAATACGTTTTATCTATAATTTATTTTCATATGACAAGGCTTAAAAAAAAAAGAAGATTTGCCAGTAGATTGTCGACTTGATTCATGATGATGACTGCTAGTTAAGATTTTGAAAGTATCAAAGCTACTTCAAAAGCCAATGTTATTTAACTAGGCAAGTCAGTTAAGAACAATTTCTTATTTATAATGACTGCCTACTCCGGCCAAACCCTAACGATGCTGGGTCAATTGTGCGCCACCCTATGGGACTCCCAATCACATCCAGTTGTAATACAGTTCAGGATCAAACCAGGGTTTGTAGTGACACGTCTATCACTAAGATACAGTACCTTAGACCGCTGCACCACTCCAATGACCTTGAGCCTTCTTGGATGGGCACTTCTACTGTAACTCTATGGCAGCACCCAAGGGGCTTGAATTTTCAAGCTCTACCATTAGACTTGGCGGTGACGTAGTGTCCCCATGAGTGACTGAACACTGAGCCAATCACTGTGCAACGCTCTGGATTTTCTGATGGTTTGCCACACCACCACAGAAAGCACTGAGTTAGGCTGAAACACCTGCATTTTGGAGCTCCCTTACTCAAGAAAACAAAAAAGAGACCATGTTTGTATAAGGCTTTATTAACTCAGTGATATTTATTTTTTTACATTGTTTGCAAACTRATATGTGACACATATTAATGCCAAAATAACATGCAAAACAGGCACTGCAGTAGCTACTAGTGCAAGCGCAATGTTTATACCCTTTAGGCAAGTGTAGGTCAATTTGTAGAGAATAGAGAATGCTATACCATTAGATGGTCCAACGGCAAAGACGAAGCTGTCTAACAGCAGTGAAGAAACAATGTAGCGGTTTAGAATGTGGTAGCAGCCTTGCACGAGATGCTACGTTGCAACCACATAACATAATGTTCAACACTTTATATATCAACTCCCGGATAATTATTGGGTCTACCCAATAAATTCCTGGAAGATTATATATGGAGTGTGCGACTATTTATTTTTATAGTTTTATCGCGGAATCTGTAACACTTACATTTTACAGATTGAATCGATGCCTAAATCTAAAAAAAAATCTTACAGCGTATCTAGTTCAAACAGCTATACAGCGTGTATATTAAACTTGCTATCTAATACTATTATGTATATGAGTCAGGATGGCCGAGCGGTCTAAGGCGCTGCGTTCAGGTCGCAGTCTCCCCTGGAGGCGTGGGTTCGAATCCCACTTCTGACAGCATGTTTTTCTACATAAATTATGTATGGTACAGCGTTGTGACCTGAATACACTCACGACGGCTTTCATTGTTATTCTTTTTTAAAGTTTTTCTTTACTGAACAAACGATTGTTACACATCGATTATTGACAATCCATTCACACCAATCTGTAACAAATAACAAAATTATAAAAGAGGAAATGGCGTATGAATTACTGAAATGAGTCAGATTATTTTGTTAAAGTAATACTTGGGTAATTTTCTATTAAGGTATCTTTACTTTTACTCAATTTGACAGTTGGGTGCTTTTCCCACAACTGGTTATGCCACAAAAATAACCAGTGGTGGAAAAACTGTCATACTTGAGTATAAGTAAAGATACCTTAATAGAAAATGACTCAAGTAAACATCACACAATAAAATTCTACTTCAGTAAAAGTCTAAAAGTATTTGGTTTAAAATATACTTAAATATCACAATTAAATGTAATTGCTAAAATATACTTAAGTATCAAAAGTAAAAGTATAAATAATTTCAAATTCCTTATATTTCAAATTCAAATTCCAGATGGCACCCATTGTCTTGTTTTTTAACATTTATTTATGGAAAGCCAACAGTCCAACACAGTCCAACATTCAGACATCATTTACAAACGAAGCATGTGTGTTTAGTGAGTCCACCAGATCAGAGGCAGTAGGGATGTCCAGGGATGTTTGGTTGATGAATTCTGTGAATTTGATTATTTTCCTGTCATGCTAAGCATTCAAATAAGTACTATTGGGAGTCAAGGAAAATGTATGGAGTAAAAAGTACAATATTTTCTTAAGGAATGTAGTGAAGTAAAAGAAAGTTGTCAAAAATATATAAAGTAAAGTACAGATACCCCCAAAAAACACTTAAGTAGTACTTTAAAGTATTTTTACTTAAGTACTTTACACCACTGAAAATAACCATAATCGATTACAGTACATTATGGCATCAAAACCAAAGAAAAAATGAGGCCTATCAAATTACTAACTTGAATATCAGTGTAGTCATAACATTTTAGCAGTTTGCCTAAATATCCCAATAGTATTTTTGTTCGATAAGCAAGAGGCACAATATCATTCAAACAAAAGGACATTCCACTTCAGGTATTTATGGTACATGAATATCAAGACTAAACTGTGCCAGTCAAAAAGCAACACCATTGATTTTCTTTCAAATACACTCCAAGAAGATGTTGTCATACTGAAATCTTCATTTAGATAACTTAAGCCATGCTTAAAAGGTGAACACTCCATTCATCAACCCATTGAGACGTCCTCTGTAGGTAAATAGATGCATGCCGTACAACTGCCCTGTGCCACTGGTCGTCTTTTGTTAATTTTGCCAAGCGTTGAATTCCTTCTTTGACATTCTCCTCACTTGTCAGAGTGTACATTTTGTCTGCATTTCCATAGTCAACAACCTCCACCGTAAAATGGCCATTTGATGCATTATCTGTTACAACTGCACAGTAGAGTACACCATCCTCTTCATATTCAGCAGCAACATGGTCATTCATTCTTAAGTCCACCAATGTGCTGTGGTTCTCCATGGTTTCTTTAAACAGCTCAGCGTTAAACAGCTCAATCCATTTTCAGAATGGATTGTTCATCAAGCTGTTTACGGTATTGATGTAGGAAACAAACCCCAGACCTCGGAACCCTGATTTTATTTTGGGATCAGGGGGGAGTTGTGCAAGTTTTGGCAATTGGATGGAGCAAACTATTTCTGTGAGTTTGGAGGAACTGTCTACATCACCTTGATCTGTTTTTCCTTCTGTCCTTTCCTCACATTTGAACTATGTGATTTTTTTCACTGTGCTCTTTCTAATCTTACTGGGCATCAGGACACTTTGGTGGGTTTGCTTTTTGAGAATTTAAAGACTGCGTCTTTTGATGTTGGTGGTTGTTGTGGCCGGTAACACACTTTCAGATGATATCTGTCTAGTTTTTTATCAAGTTTTGTTCTTCAATTGCTCTTTGTGTCCTTCGTGACCAGTCACAGGTCCACTGTTGCTTTTCTTCTCCTTGTGTTTTTGATTAGCAATGAGCGGTTTTAACGTTCTCATTGATGTTTATGTCTCCATCAAACAGATCGAAAGACAGTCCCATCCTCATTCTTTCCTGCAACAACAGCTTGAAGTGGCTAGTGGAGAATGGATTTCTCCAGCCATTTGTTGACCTCTGCAAAGTTGTTCTTTTTCGGGATTTGTTCAACTGCATCTCAATGCCTGGATGGGAGTGAACAGTAAATCTGCTGAATGTCTGGGAATAGACATTAAATAGTTTTAGTTTTTTCAACAATATACATGTTTCCATAGTCCACAGCCAAAACATGTTTAGAAGCAGAGTAGACTGAACAGGGCAAGCCACATCCCTGTACCATTTGCCATTACCGTAATATTATGCCAGGCAAAGTTTTCCAATACCAGGACCAGAGTTGGCACGCAGTATGTCTTCACTTTCCATGGTGACTTTCTACATCAAGTCTTCAATCATTTCAGTATTTCTGTCCAACTGGCAATACTTCTCCCATGGACTGCACACATGAGTGACACAGACTGCTCTTCACTTCTACATCTCAAGTTGAAGGAGGGATGGACAAAAGAGTCTGGGCATACTGATTGCATAAGTTGCATAGAGGTTTGCCCTTCTCTTGCAAGACCTTTTTCCACAAGCTTCTTTGTTGCATTCTGTTGAGTGTTCTGGAGGTCAACGACATTGTTTTTTACATACAGTTGAAAGTGTGCACTGCATGTCAAATTCACTGACTGGCTTTGAGTGAAGTCCTTCAGTAAATCTCATGCCTCTGTGCACCAATCACCACCGCTGCCTTTTGCAGGTTCAATCAAGTTGTAAAGGCTACATCTAAATGCTTGCCCCTCAAGATCAAGTAATTCTGCCACAATTGCTTGAAGATTGTGCACACTCTTTTGCTACTATCCCATTGTCCACAAATATCACTTCAACTTCGTCCTACTGTGCTCCTACAATGCAGGCCCTGTACCATCTGCCGTCATCTTCAGACTTGGCAACAACATGAAACACCTGCCTGCACGGGAATTGTGTGTGTGTATGGTAATGCTCCTGCATCACTTCCATAATTTCCTCCAAGTTGGGGATCTTGCTTTTCAGCTGACACCAAAAATCTGAGGGTGTGTTGATGTGAGCGCATTACACAGCTATCTCACCTCCGAATGTCAGTGTTTTGAATTTCACAGTCGGATTCTTGTCTTTTGGGGTTCTTGACTTTGGGCTTWCAGGTTTCTTTTCACAGCCATCCGATTCAGAAATGTCCCACA
The DNA here is from genome assembly GCF_002910315.2 of Salvelinus sp. IW2-2015. NCBI lineage: Eukaryota > Metazoa > Chordata > Actinopteri > Salmoniformes > Salmonidae > Salvelinus > Salvelinus sp. IW2-2015. The sequence goes on along the minus strand of NC_036868.1, from coordinate 12,902,013 downwards.
TATCTTTGGGAGAGTTCCTTGTGACTCCACTTGTGCTTAATCCATTTCCACTAACTTGTTCTTTTCTACAGAACTTCTGTTTCATCATTTTCTTCTCCATCTCGCTCTTGAGTATCACAGGCTCAGAGGGAGTGTATTTCCAGAATTATACATGCTTGGTTGTGGTCAGGAGCTCTGTGATGTGTTGTTTTCCCTCTCACAAATCAACCACATATCCATCTTTCCTTACGTGGACAACATGCACAAAGTGAGCTTTGTTGGAAACTGCTCGTCTGAAGTATTATTTTGCAAAGATTCTCCATACAACGTCGTCGTCAAAAGGCTTGATATTCACGAGAGAACAACTGAGGACAAATGCTGGTTCAATAGCAAACTTTTCCAGGATCTTCTTGATGCATATATAGTGCATTTGGAAAGTATTCAGACCCCTTGACTTTTGCACATTTTGTTACGTTACAGCCTTATTCTAAAATGTAGGATTTTTCCCCTCATCAATCTACACACAATACTGACAAAGTAAAAACAGGTTTTTAGACATATTTGCACATTTATTTAAAATAAAAAATGTAAATATCACATTTATGTAAGTATTCAGACCCTATACTTAGTACTTTGTTGAAGCACCTTTGGCAGCGATTACAGCCTTGAGTCTTCTTTTGTATGACGCTACAAGCTTGGCACACCTGTATTTGGGGATTTTCTCCCAATCTTCTCTGCAGATCCTCTCAAGCTCTGTCAGGTTGGATGGGTAGCATTGCTGCACAGCTATTTTCAGGTCACTACAGATATGTTAGATCGGGTTCAAGCCCGGGCTCTGGCTGGGCCACTCAAGGACATTCGGAGACTTGTCCCGAAGCCATTCCTGTGATGTCTTGGCTGTGTGCTTATAGTCGTTGTCCTGTTGGAAGGAGAACCTTCGCCCCCAGTCTGAGGACCTGAGAGCTCTGGAGCAGGTTTTCATCAAGTATCTCTCTGTACTTTGCTCCATTCATCTTCCTCTCGATCCTGACTAGTCTCCCAGAAAACAATTAAATTATCACAACACATAGGTTGTAATATGGATTATTTCCTGGATTGGCTTYCCCGGTAATTTTACCCACGCACCTACTGCCCTAGATTAGAATATGTGAAGATGTATGCATAACAGCAAATGATCATAGACAAACGTTAGCTGGTGCATGGCTACACAGTGACCTCACACGTGTCATGATGTCACGTGTGCTCCCTCTCTAGGTCACCAGGCTGCTCGTTATGGCGCACACCTGTCGCCATCGTTATGCGCATCTGCGCATAACGAGTGGAGGACAGAGGAGCCTCTTAAAAAAGAAGTTACAGGTCTGTGAGAGCCAGAAATCTTGCTTGTTTGTAGGTGACCAAATACTTATTTTCCACCATAATTTGCAAATAAATTCATTAAAAATCCTACAATGTGATTTTCTGGATTTTTTTTTCTCATTTTGTCTGTCATAGTTGAAGTGTACATATGATGAAAATTACAGGCCTCTCTCATCTTTTTAAGTGGGAGAACTTGCACAATTGGTGGCTGACTAAATACTTTTTTTGCCCCACTGTACATAGGTTGGAGTCATTAAAACTCGTTTCTCAACCACTCCACAAATTTCTTGTTAACAAACTATAGTTTTGGCAAGTCGGTTAGGACATCTACTTTGTGCATGACACAAGTAATTTTTCCAACAATTGTTTACAGACAGATTATTTCACTTATAATTCACTGTATCACAATTCCGGTGGGTCAGAAGTTTACATACACTAAGTTGACTGTGCATGTAAACAGCTTGGAAAATTCCAGAAAATGATGTCATGGCTTTAGAAGCTTCTGATAGGCTAATTGACATCATTTGAGTCAATTGGAGGTACCTGTGGATGTACACTGCTCAAAAAAATAAAGGGAACACTTAAACAACACAATGTAACTCCAAGTCAATCACACTTCTGTGAAATCAAACTGTCCACTTAGGAAGCACCACTGATTGACAATAGATTTCACATGCTGTTGTGCAAATGGAATAGACAAAAGGTGGAAATTATAGGCAATTAGCAAGACACCCCCAATAAAGGAGTGATTCTGCAGGTGGTGACCACAGACCACTTCTCAGTTCCTATGCTTCCTGGCTGATGTTTTGGTCACTTTTGAATGCTGGCGGTGCTTTTTTTTATTTTTTTATTTCACCTTTATTTAACCAGGTAGGCTAGTTGAGAACAAGTTCTCATTTGCAACTGCGACCTGGCCAAGATAAAGCATAGCAGTGTGAACAGACAACACAGAGTTACACATGGAGTAAACAATAAACAAGTCAATAACATGGTAGAAAAAAAAGAGAATCTATATACAATGTGTGCAAAAGGCATGAGGTAGGCAATAAATCGAATAATTACAATTTAGCAGATTAACACTGGAGTGATAAATCATCAGATGATCATGTGCAAGAAGAGATACTGGTGTGCAAAAGAGCAGAAAAGTAAATAAATAAAAGCAGTATGGGGGGTGAGGTAGGTAAATTGGGTGGGTAGTTTACAGATGGACTATGTACAGCTGCAGCGATCGGTTAGCTGCTCGGATAGCAGATTTTTAAAGTTGTTGAGGGAGATAAAAGTCTCCAACTTCAGAGATTTTTGCAATTCGTTCCAGTCGCAGGCAGCAGAGAACTGGAAGGAAAGGCGTCCAAATGAGGTTTTGGCTTTAGGGGATCAGTGAGATACACCTGCTGGAGCGCGTGCTGCGGGGTGTGTCGCATCGTGACCAGTGAACTGAGATAAGGCGGCACTTTACCTAGCATAGCCTTGTAGATGACCTGGAGCAGTGGGTCTGACGACGAACATGTAGCGAGGGCCAGCCGACTAGGGCATACAGGTCGCAGTGGTGGTCGTATAAGGTGCTTTAGTAACAAACGAATGCACTGTGATAAACTGCATCCAGTTTGCTGAGTAGAGTATTGGAAGCTATTTTGTAGATGACTCGCGC
>NC_036868.1:12706182-12891976 GCF_002910315.2 Salvelinus sp. IW2-2015 | reverse complement strand
GTGTCATATCGTTTTCTTCACTGCATTGCAGGCATTAGCAGGGAAAAGACCATGTTCATAATCATTCAACAATTTATTTGCATTTCTGTCTAATAAAGGATGTAAAAAAAGAACGAAAGTAAAAATGTGTAATGTAAAAATTATTTCATACTCCACGTTTAGGGGGGCCACAAGGGGATCCACAAGGGGTCCAAAATTGTTGTCACAGGGCACTGCCCCCCCCCCCCCAGAACCGTTAGTGCTGCATCGGTAAGAATAGCACAAGGTATCACCCCCCCCCCCCTTTAAAGAAATGTATGGAAAATCAATTGAGAATTTGCCCAGCAAAAAAATATTCGATAAAATAACACAGTATTTAATTACATTTCAGGTTAGAAACAGATTTGTTGTGTTCAGATGCAACTTTAGAGCAAAAAAAACCGTATTGGCTTGACTACACTAGAGGGGGACATCCCGAGTAGCAATTGATACAAGGCCTATATCCTTGTTGCTGAAAAACTGTTTCATTTAGGTATTTCGCATAAACCCACAGGAAATAATTATGCATAGACAAATACACTGCTTTATTGCATAAATGATTCAATTTCAAATTAAAATAGCAAACACTTATTTGTCTGCTAACGGCATAAGGTGCGAGGCAGTGCAGGCCTACAGCAGACCAAGGGTAGATGTTGGCTTTTTAGTTAATCATTGATAGACTGAATCAGCGCCCCGTCCTCTGCAAATATGATAAATGAATCCCTAGGCAATTACCAATGTGACGTCGTTCTTTAACCACAGCATTGACTCCAAAAAGGTAGTTATCAGAGTTTCATTGTAAGGTTTGGGGAGAGACTAGAGAACTGCGCTTTGTTTTTTTCTATTAGGCTACTGAAAATGGATGGCTAATTATGAGATGAGACGATGAAATTGGGGGAAAAGTATATATAAGTATATTTATTGAGAGGATTGTATTTGTGCGGATAGGATACTTGCCTCATGAAGACAATATGTGTACATGTTCTTACACATGCATTTAAATGTTCCATTTCAGTTATTTTGTATTTGTTTTGTTTTACTTTTTACCTCATAATATTTTCATTGAACATGCCTATGAAACGGAATACTAGCCCGATCCGGGATGGCCCATTTCTTCATGTTCATCCACCTTCAACCAAGAAATTCTGCGATGCCTCTGAGGAGTTTATGCACACCGCTTTATCTGACGAGAAATTACCCCGTGATTTCCATGGACATTCACTCTCAAAGTTTGACGAGGAAGATGATTCGGGAATTAAATCAGGTGATGAATAAAGTCGGATTAATAGGCCTACACATAATTGATTGCTGAGAGGCCCTCTTCCCCCAAGAGTCATCAAATTATAAACGCCATTAAAAATTGAGCGCTTGTTGATGTCAAGCAGTAGTTTGTGCTGTATTAAATTGTGGATCGTTTTTTGTTGTAATATGCCTGCACCAAAGTGTACTTTTTTCATTGTTTGTTGGGTAGGCTAAAAGAAAAGCATGTATTCCAAATCCCATGTTTTCTCCCTCTCTCTTACCATTTGTAGCCTAAACATTCTACTTAATCTGACCAGAACCTTTTAGTCATAGCAGACGGTTTTAGCCAGAGCGAATTATACAGTAGTGAGGGCATACATTTTTTCTTACCATGTACCGGTCCCACTTGGGAATCGAGCCCACATCCCTGGCGTTGCAGGCACTATGCTCTTCAAACTAAGCCACATGGGACCCATTTTTCTCTATTGTGTTAATTTTCATGACTCTTGGAAATCCTGTCTAGGGAATACTTATTTATAATTGTATGGTTCATTTAGCCACCTACCTTGTCATGGCCCTGCACTACTGAAAAATATTTTTCACTTCATGACTGTTTTCTCCCCCACAACACTGTCAGAAGCAGAGGACACTAATGAAACCCCGTCTTCTGAGGAGGACCAGGATTTTGTTGAGTATTCCAAAGATTTGGCTTTCAAACAGACTACCCCGAGGAAAAGCATCACTCAGATCATAAAGGACAAGAAGAAACAGACTCAGCTCACTCTTCAATGGTAGTGTTCCAAAGTCACAACATTTTACAACTCCATAATATTTATTGTGTTGTAATGCATTTGTATAGTAACAATACTTCTTACAAATGTGAATGTTTATTTTCTTGTTGATGATTGATTATACATGTGATTTGTGTGACTGCTTGTTCCCGAGGCTGGAGGAAAACTATRTTGTTTGTGAAGGCGTTTGTCTGCCGCGTTGCATCCTGTACGCTCACTACCTAGACTTCTGTAGGAAGGAGAAACTGGATCCAGCCTGTGCTGCTACATTTGGCAAGGTGATATGAGTCTTGAGGATGCGGTGGAGTTTGTGGTGGATGTTATAGATAAATGCAACATATGGTGGTGGAAAATGTAAATGATGTTTTTTTGGTATTGTTCTCTGTGCACATTAGACAATTCGTCAGAAATTTCCACTTCTTACAACAAGAAGACTTGGGACCCGAGGTCATTCAAAGTAAGATCTAGCGGGGAATATTTTATTTTCAAACAGAATTGTTATTGTAGTGATATGATATGCCTCAATATAATATGTATTGATGTTGTTGATATTCGACAGATATCATTATTACGGCATTGGCATCAAAGAGAGCAGTGCCTATTATCACTTGGTGTACTCAGGAAAAGGCTTGACGAGGTAAGATCATTCACAGAATTTGCTCTGGAGCATTGTCATAATACACATCAATCTGTAATGTTTGTTATAGAAAGTGATCAGCCAGGTCCTAGGCTACTTACTCAACTATGGAATTGAAATTGCAATGACATTCTGGAATTGAATCTCAGTGTGATTTATTATTTGATTCTAGATTTTCAGGGAGCAAACTCAAGAATGAGGTAAGATTGTTATGAATGAATAGTCTCTAGCAAATATATAACGGACAAATAACAGTTTATTTTCATTTCCATATCTTCTTGTAAGATTTTAGTGACGTGAATCATGTTTTCTAATACATTCTATCTGTTACTAAGACTACGACGTCAAACATTCATCCTGTTTGATGTTCCTCTATTTAACAGGGAGGATATACTCGGAAATACTCCCTCAGCTCCAAAACAGGAACTTTGCTTCCAGAATTCCCAAGTGTACAGCATCTAGTGCTTCAAGGTTCTGTCTCTAAAGAGAAGGTTTGTATTTTTTTCACCAATACTTCAACTTTCTGTGCCATTAAGATTGCTGATCACATACTGTATTCAATAGCAAGAAGACTGTAACCATTGTGAATTATCTTCACATTATATCTTAGTGCGAAATGTATGCACTCGCTCTGGATAAGACCATTTGCTAAATGACTCAAAATGTAAATGCAAAACATTATGTCCCATAGGTGGACACGCTCATCATGATGTACAAAACACATTGTCAGTGCATCCTGGACAATGCCATCAATGTCAACTTTGAAGAGGTATTCTATACAAAATCCAAACAAAAGATTTTGTAGCCTTTTCTGACGAATTTTCTCCTGACTCACTCTTTATATTTACTATGTTTCAGATACAGAATTTTCTGCTGCATTTCTGGCAAGGAATGCCCGACCACCTTTTACCACTGCTGGATAACTCCGTAATCGTGGACATCTTCTGTGTGTGTGACTCTATACTATATAAGGTAAGTGTTTCTCCAGAATCATAGAGCAGCATCCTCATTAGTTGTTGTAGGATACCTACCTCAACTGGACAAGTTGTRCCATCCATTTTTCAGGTTCTGACAGATGTCCTGATCCCTGCTACGATGCAGGAGATGCCTGAAAGGTAGAGTATTTTTGTCTTTCAACATTTTTGTTTTGCTCACCTGGACACCAGATGTATTGTAAGGTTTATGCTATATGGAATTACTAGTCATAAGATATGGCAGTCGGTCCAGGTCACGTACTGTTGTGTGTAAAGAGTATCTTGTTTGCAGTCTCCTGGCAGACATCCGTAAGTTGGCCAAGCACTGGGAAGACTGGATGGTGTCTTCTCTGGAAAACCTCCCAGAATGCCTCTCAGAGAAGAAGCTCCCGATCGCACGCAGATTTGTGTCCTCTCTAAAGCGTCAGACCTCCTTCTTACACCTTGCCCAGGTAAAGCACTGATAACAGCACAGAAGAATATACATATTTTGTTCATGTTTAACTTTACAAATACATATTTAAAAGTATTTGAAGTATATCTATATATCATTCATTTTATTATGACTCTAAGAAATATAATTTGCATATGTCATTTTTGGTCATTTTCTGTTTTTACAACAGATCGCGAGACCCGCTCTTTTTGACCAGAATGTGGTGAACTCCATGGTGGTGGATGTAGATCAAGTGGATTTGAACAGCATAGGGTCACAAGCCCTTTTCACCATCTCAAGTGGAGACCAAGACTCTGACCTCTACTCTGAATGTGAGAGACTTGAATCATTTTCCCTCATCGAACATTTACATTGTACATGGAAAACACTGCCAGGTTCCTTCCTGTAAACAATGTTAATTTGCTTTCTCCTCATGTTGCTAGATGACTCTATAACAGCGTTCCAAGAGCTGAAAGACCTACTGAAGAAGAATGCCACTGTGGAATCCTTTATTGAGTGGCTGGACACTGTTGTGGAGCAGAAGGTCATTAAGGTACGTTGTCCCCTTTTCCAATCTAAGATTGGGGTTGTCAGATTGGATGTTGACATCTCTTTCTCTCCAGCCTGGGAAGCAGAACGGACGGTCTATAAAGAAGCGAGCTCAGGACTTCCTCCTCAAGTGGAGTTTCTTTGGAGCACGTGTTATGCACAACCTCACGTTGAACAACGCCACAAGTTTTGGTAAGAAATGACTACATCCCTCTATAACAGTTCCTCCTGATAGTGTGTATATCCATGGAACATCTAGAACATCTAGAACATGCAGGAAATGCTGTACACTAGCCTATTTATATGTCATTTCAGCTTTCAGTTAAATTCATTACTACTGCCATAGTCTAAATGATACCCGGTCGGGCACTACGACAGACACAAACACACTTATCATTTTGCTAGGTCGGCTGGCTCTGAACAGAATGCTACAATGAGCCATAAATTATAATGGCCTAGCCCCAGGTAAACAAAGCATTATCTCTCGGTCGCGTGCACTGTGTTTGGAGACAGACTTCCATGCACCTTCCTCACCTCCTGGCCATGACGGGTCTATCACCAAACAAAAGTCAAACAGACTGGAGAACAATCACATGACCCAACAGGTCAAACAGCAGGCCTGGTGAGATGAAAGCCCAGGTGAAGGCAGACCTCTGGGGCTGGTTGTGTCAAACCCTTCGCACCTGGTTATTGGTGCCCAGAACAGCCTTTGGAGCGGTTTCACAGTTTGTAAGGTGAAGGTTGTTAGAGAATATTTGGATATTCTGTCATGATAGTGCACATCTGAGCTTCAGAGAAATGTGATAAGATAATAGGTTTGATTTCTGGTGGGAAAAACTAGGACAATAMGAGGTTGTTATGCTAGTAGCAAACTAAGATGTGKTTTTTTTTCATCCCAGGTTCGTTCCACCTCATCCGCATGCTGCTGGATGAGTATATCCTTCTGGCTATTGAGACACAATTCAACAACAACAAAGAACAAGACCTTCAGAATCTCCTAGATAAGTACATGGGAAATGCAGGTAAGCAATTACATAACATACATAGACTATCTAATTATACGTATAACTCTGATTGTTCTTTTTCATTATTAAGTTGTTATTGCGTTTCATATTAATACTATCAGTTTTTATGGAGCAGTATGGAGAAATAATGGAGGATGTAGGATCATTGAGGTGCGTTGTTATGATTATTTTCAGATGCCAGCAAGGCGGCATTCACTGCCTCCCCTAGCTCCTGTTTCCTGGCCAACCGTAACAAGCCCAGCGCGGTGTCCAGTGATCTGTCTGTGAAGAACGAGTCCCTCTCAGAACACACATACATGACCCTGTCAGCTAATCAGCAGGCAAACATGACCTACCAAGGCTCTGAAACAGATGGATTCTCTCTGTCAGGTGCAAATGCGTTTTTAGGGTGACATTTTCTCAGTCAGATCCTGAATTGAATTTGCCCGATTGTATGTGAGCTTTATTGAAACTGTCATTGGTTTAACATAAATAAGTTTGTGTGACAATTGCTATTTTAATAATAAATGTTCCTATTGTATTGTCTAAAATCTTTGTCATTTTCCTCTATACTCCAAGGACAAATGGACTTTTCCCAGAACAGTGGCCCTCTGATGACCCCTCCCATCTCCCCAGCCATGGTGAACAGGGGCAGTGTCATCAACCAGGGCCCCATGGCCGTCATACCCCAGAGTGCCTGCACCACCATCCAGCCCCACATCTCCTGCCAAGCCTTCCCAGACACCATGTACCAGAGCCTACCTTCCAGTAGCCCCAGCTACTACCCAACCACTTCCAACTACCAGGCTGTGTTCAGGCCCCAGACACAGGCCCAGGCCCCTGCCTACCACACCCGCTCTGACAGCAGCCACTACCCGTCCTTCAGTGAGCAGCACCTGGCCAAAGACTACTTCAACAGCAGCTGTGCAGTGTCCCCCTACAGCTCCAGACCCACCTCCAATTACAGCACAGTCCCTGATCCTGGGATGGAGACTCAGGGGGTTCAGCTACTGGACTCTGGAGGATACAATTTTGTCATGAGTGGGTTAAACAGTAGTGGCTGTCAGGAGTCTGCCTACTCAACAGCAGGACACAGTGGTAAGGATTAATTATATTGAAATAGGCCCTGAGTAGTCTGTTTTTCCTGGTTAGATCATGTGGTCACGTCACCTAGTCAAAAATAACTCAGGGCCCTAACAATAAGTTGTACCATAAATGTGTATTCTGCTCATAGAGGAACCTCTCTGTTTTTCAGGGTACTATGGAAACAGTGGCTACCTGGATAGCCAGAGGCTGGGTTCCATGATAGACCAGCATGTGTCAGTTATCAGCAGTGTGAGCAGTATCCGTTCCGTCCCAACGTACGCTGATGTACACGACCCCCTCAACATCCTGGATGACACAGGCAGAAAGCCGGCAGGYCCTTACTACCCTGAGTCTGACTCACTGGGCACACCTGGAGGTCAGTGATGGATTTAATTTATATTTAGTGCTCAAGGCACTTTACATTGTAATAGGGAACGCCATTGTTCCACTACCAATGGCCTGGGTGAAACGATGAGTGCTTTGTATAATTATTCTAGTAAATTTCTTGTTTTTGTCTCTAGCTCCTCCCCTCCCCTCCTCGATCTCCGCACCCTGCATGTATGGAGGTCCTGCCCAGTTCCACTCCCAGGATGCACCGCTTCCTCACCAGGGACCATCTGAGGTACGTGACATGGTGTCATCGCTGCCACCCATCAACACTGTGTTCATGGGGTCTAGTGGAGGAGGACCGTGAGCTGTGACTGAACCTCCAACCACCACCACTCCTCAAGGTCCTCCGTTCCCTCTCACACCGCTCCTCAAGGTCCTCCGTTCCCTCCCACACCACTCCTCAAGGTCCTCCGTTCCCTCCCACACCACTCCTCAAGGTCCTCCGTTCCCTCCCACACCGTTCCTCAAGGTCCTCCGTTCCCTCCCACACCACTCAGTCACTGTAAGCAATGACTCAGATCACAGACAGAAATATGCTTAAAGTATCTCTTATGTAGCCTATATATCTTGTGTCAATTTATGAAGCCCTCAGCTGTTCAGTCAATGTGCAGTCAAATGTTTTGATGAATTGAATTAATTAATAATTTGCAATTGAACCATTTTAATATAATTCAATCAGTTCATCTTCATGTGGTCGAAGGCGACTTTGTGTATTTTCTGAGTGAACATGTAAATAAATACCTGTTGAATAATACCAAGAATGTAAACATTTRAAATGTAAAATATATAGTCTCATTAAGACAGGTTTGATTGATTATGACAAGTTTTAAAACAGCATGTTATTTATTTTAGTTGCCTTTATAGCCTGTTACAATGTAATATTAATGCTGTAAATGTATATACTCTCTATCTGAGTTAGGCCAGACATTGTTGAAACTAAACTGTAAGCAAAAAAAGATTTTGTATCTTAGGTTTTGATACATGTAAAATTAGGAGAAAATTAACTTATACTTACCTGTATATGACCGAATGAGAGGTAGGAGCTTAGAAATTACTGTTGTTTGCAATACAGATTAACATTTCTTAAATAATGCTGTAAGACTTCATTCATTAGAGAGAGAGATAAGAGAGGGAGAAAGAGAGAGAGAGGAAGAGAGAGAGAGAGAGAGAGAGAGAGAGAGAGAGAGAAGAGAGAGAGAGAGAGAGAGAGAGAGAGAGAGAGGAGAAGAGAGAGAGAGAGAGAGAGAGAGAGAGAGAGAGAGAGAGAGAGAGAGAGAAGAGAGAAGAAGAGAGAGAGAGAGAGAGAGAGAGAGAGAGAGAGAGAGAGAGAGAGAGAGAGAGAGAGAGAGAGAGAGAGAGACTTTGTTAGTTTGCTTTCATGTGCTTCTTCAGCCATTTGTCTGGTTGTCAGTACATCCAAAATAACAATCTCTAACCTCTCAACTGAAAGCCCCAGTGTCAAAACTCTGAATACACATCCCTTTAATGCGTAAACTGGACCTACACCAGGTGAGGAAAGAAAGATTACTGTCCGGAATGACAATGGAAGAAGCAGTGGATCAAACTTGAGCTTTGTCTGTTATTATTTGATTTCTTCGTTGTACAATAGAGGGAGATATGGTCAGATAAAGGTGTTTACCAGAAACTAGAACCAATAGAGGTGTTTGACCCACAGCAGGATCAAGCTGTTTATACATTGTGACTCTTTAGAGAAACTTCCGGGGAGTTGTCTAAATGGAGCTTTGTTAGCCTTTGAGCAGATGGAAGCCAATAAAACCATAATCAGTAACATTAGATTGACCAGGGCATTTGTGTGCCGAAATGATATCATTTCGAAGCGATACACTATTTAAATGTATTGGGTTGATACGTACGTGCACAGGCTATGTATTAAAGTAGACGATTCAGCATTTGTCTCCACAACATGAATAAACAAAGCAAAATGAATGATATTCCCCATCAGTGTTATCCTTTATCTACTCAAGGGGAAAATCCATTTCAGCCCATGGACGGGAACAGATGGCTTGAAATCTAATGATGACCAAATCCTGACGTTAAAATAGTTTAATTACAAAGTCAATAATGCCTCCAACAATTGCGGGACCTTTAGTGTAAAAACAACAGAAGGCTGAACGCAAACGTTGGGACAATGTTTAACCAGAACTTTGCATTTGGTGGTGAGTCTCCATATGTAGCCCAGGCGCGCCAAAGATCAAGAGATCCAGTGATGTGTAAGACTGATGGTTTTACTGTTGTACGTCAGAGAATCAAACCACAACACTGCTTTAACCTCACAGATCTCTCAGGCCCACTAAAACCCCCCCATAGACACCTCAGATATCATTTCATATGCAAAAATATATCCTTCATTTTATACCTTGAAGGGTTTTTGTTATTTGTATAGTCATACTGTGAAATTACATTTCTGTTTAGCTGACTTTAGCAAGACATTTCGTATTTTATCATGGTAAAACTAAACCAAGTGTATTTCTACAGGATATTCATTTAAAAAGGGGTCTGACTAGGACATATTTTAAACATAATCTCCATCCTTGTCCAGTTCACCTGTATATCCACTTAAGCCTTCAATGCAGTAGAGTGGTTATTATGCACTTTTTACTCATACCTCAAACACACAAGTTCAGTAAAGTGAGGGTTGGAGACCACGCTATCAGCAATACAGGATCAACAATGGCCATATAGAAAGCTCTCTACAGGCTAGAATCTGCCTTTTTTATCACAATATACACTGTACAGGTTGCATTAATATGTCCTAGCCACTCGAGATGTCAGTGTTGGGAAGAACAGTGAGCGGACACCTTTAGCAACACTGTAATGTAGAGCCCACTATGAGCCTCTGACATCTTGTCTTTGTGTTGTGTCTTAATGAGTGTGTCTATAATGAGTGCATTGCACACAACTGCCTGCTGGAGCCTCTGGTAGGACAATATTCTGGTGTCCTGTACTGTCAATGATTAAGCTTTTATTGAATGGGATCATTCACAAATCTCCATTTGCAGCTAAATATCAAACTGCTACTTCTTTTTTTTGTATTAGTAAAAACAAAATGATCTTTTATCTGACAAGATCTCTGCCACTCTGTCTTATTCAGCTGGAAAATTATGATGTGGTTGGTGTTTGTCTTGAATGATGAATCTCCTTTAGTTAAGTGTAGGTCTGAAAGTGTCCATATGATGGCAGTATAGTGTACAAAAAACATTTATCACATCCATTTCTGTTTTGGTTGGCCCCATGGTAAATCTGTTATTACTAAACTGTGTGCTGTATTTGGATAAACAGAGGTCAAATAAACATGCCAACCAATAGCTTTGTTAACATGTTACTAAATAATACGTGGAACACTGTGATGTATTTTACTGACTTAACGTACAGCAAACAATTTACCTCTGTTGAACTGTTGAATRTGATCACTTTCAGATAAGAAACATATTTTATTTTTGACATGTGAAAATATTGATGTCCTCCAATATCTTATCAATATTGTTACTATCACTATAAATCATAAAGCAAATAAATAAAACACACATTCTAAAAATCCAAAAGAGTTATGCTTTTCTATTTTGATGTCACAGATTATATAATTACGCTGAATACTAAAGAAAGACACCATCAGTGATATTGATCCTCAGGGAGAGAAACTGGACATCAAAGTCATCAGTTAAAAACCTGACCAGTGTAGAGATAAGCCTGGGATTTGATGTCTAAACCTGCCGTCACACCCTTCTTAGAGCCTTCCTCCCAAAGTCCCGGCCTGCTGTTAGTTTAAGTCGTTATGGAAAGCAACTCTGTCTCCTCTCCTACTCTATAAGCCATACACTGGTCTTCCAGGTCCCTGTTGGAATTTAACCTCTGGAAACGACTGGGATCTAAGATTACAGAGCAATAACCTTAGAAAGATCAAGCTGCAGCTTGAAATTTATTGATAGAGTGACAGAAAGGGGAAAAGCTATTGTTTGTTTCACCCTAACCCCTTATGGCATTAGTACCTTTTGAGGAAACATTGGTTAATGCATGGTTTAGTGGTATATATTGTCATGAGTAAGCTCCTATTCTGCCGTTTGTGTAGACTGTATTTACCTGTCCATTTTCCTACCCAGGCATTTTTAACAAGTTCATGTGTTTATGAAGAGGAATCCCTTTGATTGGAAAGTGCATCATAGTGAATGTGAATGAATACTAGCTGCATTTTCTCTGTTCACTGTTGCCCACAGTCCTCCTGTGAGAGGTTGTCGATCAGTTTATGGGTTTTGACTAACGCGAGGTCCAAGAATTCCACAACTGTGTGCGTCTTAACCCGGAGCGAGCAGCAGGTCAGTGTGGCTGTATTTGAAGAGCAGCATCAGACGTGGTAGGCATTTCTCTCATTGGTGGTAAATATCTGGTGGAATCTCACCGCATATTCTGGCACAGAAACTCTGAATCATTGCAGATCATCACCGAAGAAATAGTGAGAGGCAAAACTTCCAACAACAAGAGGACAAACATTGAAGGCCTTTGAAATCCGTGAGCGTCGACTAAGTGCGTGCCAATTTGGCTCAATAGTGACATGATTAAAAAGGATGATTGTTTTTTTCTGAAACTGATTGATAGATGAAGTGCATGATGAAGTTTGGCAACCACAGACATACATGATTTGTCTATACAGTACAGTGTTTATACAGGCAGCTATGTGACTGGCAAAATGCCTAACCACAACATATTAAATGACTGTATATGTGAGAGACGGAGAGCTCCTTTTCTATAACTAACCCATACAATCTTAAAGGAAGTACAATCCCTCTCTCTCTGTCAATGACACACACACACACACACACACACACACACACACACACACACACACACACACACACACACACACACACACACACACACCACACCACACACACACACACACACACACAACACACACACACACACACACACACACACACACACACACACACACACACACACACACACACACACACACAATTTGATTGCCTATATTCAGTCAGTCACATGAAAGGAAAGACCATTCAATTCACCACAGACTCCTACCCCTCATCGAAAATACAACATGAAAGGAAAGACCATTCAATTCACCACAGACTCCTACCCCTCATCGAAAATACAACATGAAAGGAAAGACCAGTCAATTCACCACAGACTCCTACCCCTCATCGAAAATACAACATGAAAGGAAAGACCAGTCAATTCACCACAGACTCCTACCCCTCATTAAAAATACAATGTGAAAGACAGTGGAGTGTCATTGCTATTGTTAGCCTCTCACATTGCCTCTGTCTTGTAATATAATTACTTGTTATGTTTTCCTTGCTAAGTGCAATAGACTTTAATTAACTAAGCTATGACAGTCCATTATGATGCTGTGGAATAGGTCCTGATTGTAGTTGCTATGTGTGGGATTGCAAACCAGTGAAGAGGATAACATCTGGCAAAATATACATTGGGACTTCATAATAACTGTAGGTTTCCATATACTCCTTGCATATTCTTTTGCATATTCTTTTTTTGTCATGATGTAGGCTAGGCTTGCCATTTGTTGTATTTTTTTCTACAGATGTAAGGTCTTAATTTGATCACTCTTTTGTTGCTCAGAATTTTCCTGCAAAGCAGGAAATGCAAACCTGTAGTGTATTTGAGTTTTAAAAGATTTCTAAAGTTTGTAATTTCCACTTGGAAATTTCAGACTTGATTTGCCTTAACGAAAAATTATAATCCACGTAAAAATGCACATTTCCTGTTGCTGCAGGATTATTTTCCTGCTGTAGCAAACTAGCTCAAATTAAGATCCTACATCTGTATGCTCATCTCTCCTTAACAGTTATCTTCCAAGCATGTCTTTACACCTTTCTGTCACCCAGACATAATTCAAATGTTAATCATCATTGAATTATTAAACTGTAAAATGCTGAGAGTAAACTGGTGTTTCTATTTACATTTAAATGTGATCTTGATGTTGTAAACACAGGTTAACTGCAGAGGCACTAATTAAACATGACTCATTTTCTTACCAACTCTAATGAACGTCTTCGACATTGTCAAGAACTAGAGGTGTATACCCTATAATGTGAATGGTTCCTATCATGTGAATGGTTTCCACTTTGTGCCATCTTTGATTGAATAGTGGCTTTATTCACTCATTCTCTTGTATATTTCAAAGCAGAGGGTGCTTGAATGCCATCTGGGGAAAACAAGTCTCAGTTTGAACTGAATAGCAGAGGGGTTTGTCAGTCAAAGGCAGGGGCAAAATGTACTGTATGCACACGCTTACATTGAAGCATTTTACATTGTACGCATACATGTAGCAGAACTTCAAGGTAAATTGTCTATTAGAAACTCAAACACAGTTTTGCTTCTTTAAAACCTTCCTCTTTAGTTATTTGCCTTACCTACACTTGTAGAAAATAAAGGTGCTATCTAGAACCTAAAATGGGGTTCTTCGGCTGTCTCCATAGGAGAACCCTTTGAATAACTATTTTTGGTTCCAGGTAGAACCCTTTTCGGTTCCATGTAGAACCCTTTTCGGTTCCATGTAGAACCCTTTCCACAGAGGGGTTCTACATGGAACCAAAAAGGGTTCTCCTATGGGGACACCTGAAGAATGCTTTTGGAACCTTTTTTTCTAAAAGTGTAGTAATATGGTTTGAATTACTCTATTGAACTATTGTATTGTATCATATTGTACAACCGATCCAATTTGCAGACCAAATAAATGCAATGTTACAGGAATACAATAATGTTTGTAACCAACATTTGTTACATTTTAGGATAGGTCTGAAGTTGTGCCATATGTTTTGCATTGGCTGCTGCAAGTGGTACTGGATCTGGTGTGTGTGTGTTGGAGAGCTTAATCAGTAAATGATCACTAGCTTGTTGGGGATTAGGAAAGTATCAGCTCATACAATATCACTAGACTCATAATGAATAAMAAGGCACACTGCTCTCTTACTTTTCTGTTACATGTTAAGTAAGGGACAGTCAACAAGAGGCTATGCGTTCTATGGAAAATAATGAACGACGGATGGATGGTGTTGGAGTGGAACTAACCTTCCATGGAGTTGCATTATTTTCCAGAGAACGCATAGAGCCACGAGTTGATTATCCCTTTTATACCATGGCTATAATTTAACGTATTTGCTGCTAGAAAAGTGTTCAACATCCACTGAAGTAGCTAGCAAGTTTACTAGATAACGACAGTAGTTGCATTGGTAACCAAGCAAACAGACTTGCTAGTTTAGCTTACCAAGCCATCAGTCCTAGCTTGCTATTATGAAAATCATATTCAACAATACCAATGTTTTCAATTCAACTTTTGGTTTCAAAAGCACCTCAAACATAGAACACGTAAGAATGAACATTAGCCTTTGAATTATACCGTGCTGATATACCATGTGTCATTTAAGTGATAATGCTTGATAAACTGGTCTTTGGAGGATATTGGCATGGGTGTTGTTAATATATTCTCCAAACACCGGCTTCGAGTGCATTATCACTTTTATACAACGGGTTACCAACATATTCAAATAATGATTGTCATATTTTCATATTTTTTTATTAATTTATTCATCCTAATTCATCCTTCCACAAGATATGGTCCTGACACAAATCTAGGGTTGCTACCCAAACCAGCTGGTCGTTCGTTCAGTCTTTTTGTTCTGTATCTATGGACGTGACCCAGTCGTTAGTTGGAAATGTTCCATTTCCATACTCGATGCCAATGTTCTTATCCCTTGCTTGCTGTAAGGTCACGTCAAACGTCAAAAATAATAACAACAGTAGCTGCATTTTTTTGTTTAAGCTGTTTTCTAGTGACATTTATTTGGAGACATCCATAACAATGAGCTAATGAGGCACGATTTCGCCTGGCATAGAAAATGTACTCTCTCGTCTGGACACTGTTCTTCAGAGGAGCTAGCCAACAACGCAGCTAATACAATTACTTCAAACTGAAGCTGGAAAGACAGCAAACTAGCTGCACTTCGTTTCGTTTGACCTTTTTACAATTTACATATCTTTGTATATATCCATAAAAATGATGCCAACTGATTCATGATTTCGACTGGCTGAGAAATGCTGCCTGCCTGTATGTCTCATCCCGACTCCCGACTCCTACATGTTCATTACTATGGGACAGCTGRAGACAGTGTTGCAAATGTCGACGAGATAGACAGCAAGGTTTATACAAATCGGCGCTGTTGAAAACTAAATGTCAGTCTAAAATACATTTGAGATAATGTCTAGATGCTTTTTATAGTGGACATCAAGTTTATAATTTGCCTGGATTGGATAATGAGACAGTGGATTGCGCAGTCAGATGGAGCAGAGTAAATAGGCATTTAAAAGTAGATTAATTGGTAACTTGTGGAATAAATCAGCATTCAGGATTACACTCACCTGTTGTATAAAAGGAAATAATGCACGCTCCAGAATGCCATTCAAGCCAATCAGAAACGAGTATTCAACAATGCCATGGTATAAGCAAACATCACTGCGCTTCAATTAATCTACCGGCTGAGCTTGTACCATGTTCAGGGAATCTGTTGTAAGACAGCATTGCTAAGTACCTTTTACCACTTCAGCATAAAATGTGTTATATTACTATGGCTACAAGCTTTTAAAAGTTGTTTTGTTTTCTAAGTTCAGAATAACATGTGAAATACAAAAATATGTGCACTTAATACATGGGCCATAGGTTACAAGTGGCTTTATTACATATTGTACATTACACAGATTCATCAAATGCAAAACCCTATGGGTCAAGGGAAGAGTTTCTGAAGTAAAAAAAACTCACTGTGCAAAATATTGAGACTTAACTAAAGAGAGAGTGCTCTAAATGTGTTGATCAAGTGGATGTCAAACCAGGGTTGGGTGGATCAAAATGGTTTATTCCAGCTGGCAAAGATGGCTTAAAAACCTTTTCCTCACTGTGTTCTATACTGTACATCACAGCCTTGAGTTTTCCACTTATTCCCCTCCTCCCCCTTCTCTCTTCTCTCACTCCTTTCTTTCACTTTAACAAGGATGGAGTAAATCAAGAAAGTATTTTTCTCGCATTGTGAACGGCCGACGTTACACCCATGCCAATTTTGATATGCACCTAATAAAGGATGCTTTTGATAATTGTACTATGCACTTTCTGTGTGAAAGTGTTGTCCATTGATGCACTGAATTTCCTTGACTTTCTGAGGACACCACAACATCTACATTTCATGCATTTCCTCTGTTGTTTTTGTAGTTGGCCCACTAGGATGGTACTTACATTTGACAGATTGTGGCTTTTAAGGCATTACTGGGGTGATTAGAAAGGAAATATGAGTTTTAATGAGTGTATGTACACTCTGTCTTATGTGATGGCCTATGTGTTAATTTCCCTGGGTGTGATTGTTGTGTCTGTGTGTATTTGTCTATTATCAGTATGAGGTGATAGCGGCCTATTCTACATCTAATTAGACTGTAAGCGGACTCGTCTATTGAGGGAAACTTGTTGAATAAAAGCTATTCAGATCACCGTTTTTTTTTACAGTTTTCTTTCCTGATAAATTTCAGCCTTTGAAAGACATTTCAGGGACAAATTATATTTCTATTATAGCAACTTTCTTGTCAGCAGTTTAGTATTTTTATTCCCATCGTGAAACAGTAATGTAGATCGTTTTACTATAAATCTGCAACCGTTCCTATTCTATAAATTATTACAAACCATTCAATAAATCCACTTGATATTAGAAAATAATTCTGATGTATCCCTTCAGACCTGTGTTTTATATTCAGTGTCTGCCTGTAGCCTATTTGTCTATGTCTGTCCGAGACATCATTGAAGTCCAATGAATCATTTGCTTCCTTTATGCTCCTCTTCTCTCACACAGGCTTAGAGCATGACTGATCCATTTCAATGTGATGCTTTTGTGAGGACACCCCCAGTCTCTATGGCAGCCCAGATGAGGTTCAGTAGCTTTAGGACATGTGATGTCTGGAGAAATGGCCAGGTGTGGACTGGCTTTGTTGAGGAGATGAGGGAGGAGACCTGTTGTACTCAGTGGGATAATGTATTCAGACGTCTTCCCCACCACAACAGACACTCAATGTAATGCTAACATTAATGTTCAATGAAAGCTCATATGAATCTGTATGATAAAATAGGAGAACACAATTTGTCTAGCTTTATTTTTAGCTGAAAATACAGTACATTTACCAGACGCTCTTATCCAGAGCGATTGGGGTTAATGAACAGATTTTTCACCTAGTCGGCTTGGGGATTTGAACCAGCGACTTTTCAGTTACTTCGTTCATCATTCTAACCACTAGGCTACATGCTGCCAGATGGGTAAACGATACATTGATAATATAATAAAATAACAGTTTCTTCATTATTTCAAGTTTTTTTCCCAAAGCCACTTAATGTATCTGAAATTCATTTCAACCAGCTGAACAAATGGTAAGGAGACTAAAAGTCTGGCCCATTCTCTGTGCACTCATTCGCTAGACAATACAATTTGTTGTTATTTGTCCTTGAGCAAACAATACACATTTATATACAACATCCGCATAGAAGAAGGACCCTGCACTTCTCTTACAGAAAAACAGCCCCTTTGAGTTCAAATAAATACATGTAGAAAAATACCTGCTTTCTACCAACAAACTCCTTTATGCAGCCTCTTCAAATAGGTAAATCAGTTCAATGACACTCAGGGCCAGCCAGGAGGCTAGGGGTGAGTCATGTGCAGCACATTAACTCTCTCATCAGTTTTACCCTAAAAAATATTACGGTGCTCCTACATCTGTTGAGAAAATACTGTAATTCACAGAACATAAAAATGCCATTATACAGTGCATGTGATTCATGCTATGTTGAATGTGTTTGTATGCTGAATTTATTCTTTATCATTTTCTTTATTAGTGTACTGAATTGAATTGCATTTACTGTATTTATTTTATATAGACAATGTATTTCATTTATCTCGTCTTCAACACAAAGCAACCAATGCACCAAACAAAACAAAAAATACAAATACAAAACACTAAAACATAGGGATATTTTTACTGATAAATGATATGCTTTTTCATGGCCATGATTGTTTTATGTACCATTAAGAAAACACAATCGTTCCAATATCTTTTTAGAGTATATTATTTTTGTCCAGCCTCTTTGCTAACATCATTTGACTTGATGTTGTTTTTATCAAAATATTCATCCCTTCCAGGAACATTGGCTCATTAGAGCTTTTCCAGCCTTAACACTGACACAATACCTAAATATTATGTTTGAAATTCTATCTGGTTAATCCCTCTTATTTCAGACTTGTCACTCAACAAACACAGTCTTGGGGACCTAGGTACCTGGAATCCAAGGCCATCTCCCATGCACTGTAAGGCCTTGTCCCATAGAGACATGTATTGGAGTTAGATAAACTTGATTTTTTTAGGGGGGAAACATATACAGGATGCTACTCTCCACACCATAACCTTCACCCCAGATCAAAACTCCAAACCTACAACCTGATTTTGGGCAACATTACCTGGAAGGAATCCTACTACCAAGGATTCGTTTTCCAAGCTATACAGCGGGTGCTCTGGGAAACAAACAGAGACCTGAGAACACCATCCAACCTGGAACTGAGTTAGTAATGTTTGGTCTGATGCTATTTTGAAAGGCAAGAAGAAAAAAAAAAAAAAAAGTACATTACAATGATATATTTTAATTTAAGTTAAGGCTGCCAAGCTGGCTAGGACAGAACAGATACAACTTCAATTAGCACTGAGGTGTGAAGTGAGAAGTGTCAAAGCCTTTGAGCTCTACAATGGCAGGAGTCTCTCACAGCCTACCTCTCCCAAATCCAGAGACCTCCAAATAAAAGCTTCTCCCAAGTGGGTGTGACACCTACTCCCGTTGCCTGCTGCACTGCTGCTTGAATTCCACCTGGCAATCTGTTCACTGTCTGCCCTGGCCTGTCTCCCCCTGTCTGGTACAGGTACACCCGGCACACTCCCCCCTCTCTCCGAGCTTTCGCTCGCCTCCAGTACACACAAACTGTTGGAGCGAGTGACTCTGAACTTACAATGGCTAGCCCCAAGTTGTTATATTTTTTTTCTTGTGCTTTATGCTATTTGCCTCATGACTCCTGCATGCTTTGTTGACTATGAACTTGCTTGTTAACCCAACTGTGGGACAGACTATGTTTGTTGGCCTCCCATCCTATTCTAACCACCTCTCGCCGGCTTTGTATTCATGTTACCTGATGACATTGCTGTACAATATGATCGTGTTGCCATCTAATGCACATTCAAATGTCATAAATCAACACTGCAGAGCTCTCTCTGTCCTCTGCCTGATTGTATTACTGCTGATGATATCTGGAAATGTGCATGTACACCCTGGCCCATCTACTGTTGCTAGCTCCAATTCTGACTTGTGCTCTGATATCTGCTTCTCTGATTTCTGCTCTCGTAAAAACCTGGGTTTTCTGCACCTTAACACTAGAAGCTTATTACCTAAAATGGATAAATTGAAAGTGTGGGTTCACAACTAACCTTTCTGGTTATAACCTTTATCGGCAAGACAGATCTTACAAAGGTGGTGTCAATCTTTACCAAGTATCACCTCCAGTGCTCGGTTGTCTCCACCAAGTCACTTTCAAATAGCTCTTTGTTGACTGTTGCTGGGTGTTATCGTCCTTCATTAGCACCAGCCTGTACCTACCTGCCCTAAGCTCTCTCCTGGCCCCTTGCACTAAGTCTGAATTTGTCCTGCTAGGTGACCTAGACGGGACATGCTTAAACCACCTGACCAAGTACTAAAGCAATGGGACTCCCTAAATCTTTCTCAGATTATTACTACTCCCACAAGGTATGACTCCAAACACCCAGAAAAGGCTACTGTCCTAGATGTTATCTTCACAAATAATCCTGATAGGTATCAGTCTGGTATTTTCTGTAATGACCTTAATAATCAATGTTTTACAGCCTGTGTTCGTATTGGCTGCTCAGTGAAACGACCTGTCCTGATTTGTCATAGACGCTTGCTAAAAAACTTTAATGAGCAAGCCATCCTTCATGACCTGGCCTCTGTAAATTACTATTGAATCAGCTTGATCCCCTCTGTCGAAGACGCTTGGACCTTCTTTTTAAAATATTTTCAGTGRTATTGTTAACAAACACGCGCTCATAAAGAAAATGAGAATTAAATACAGGTTCAGCCCCTGTTTCGACCGTGATCTTGCAGAGTTACTCCACCTCAAGAATTCCATTTGGCGAAAGGCTCGGCACACGCATACTCAGGCTGACTGGCTCTCATTCAGATGAGAAATAAGTGCACTCATGCTATCCGGAAGGCCAAAGTTAGTTACTATAAGGAACAGTTCTCTCTCTGTGGGTCTAACCCCAAGAAGTTCTGGAAAACAGTTAAAGACCTGGAGAATAAACCCTCCTCCTCACAGCTGCCCATGTCCCTTAATGTTGGTGATGTGGTTGTTACTGACAAGGAGCACATGGCTGAGCTCTTTAATCACCACTTCATTAAGTCAGGATACCTATTTGACTCAGCCATGCCTCCTTGCCAGTCCAACATTTCCTCATCTCCCACCCCTTCTAATGCGACTAGCACTGATGCTCCTCCCTGTTTTTCCCCTGCCCCGCTTCAAATTTTCACAGAGTCTGACATGCTAAAGGAGCACCTTAAACTTGACACCTAAAAAACATCTGTGTCAGATGGTTTAGACCCTTTCTTCTTTAAGGTTGTTGCCCCTATCATCGCCAAGCCTATCTCTGACCTTTTTAACCTGTCTCTCCTCTCTGGGGAGGTTCCCATTGCTTGGAAGGCAGCCACGGTGCGTCCTTAATTAAAAGGGGACGATCAAGCTGATCCTAACTGTTATAGGCAAATTTATATTTTGCCCTGTTTATCAAAAATGTTGGGGAAAAATACTATGTCTATAGTATTCTCCCTGGTATGCAATCTGATTTCCGCTCAGGCCATGGATGCGTCACTGCAACCTTAAAGGTCCTCAACGATGTAACCATTGCCCTTTATTCTAAGCAATGTTGTGCTGCTATTTTTATTGACYTGGCCAAAGCTTTTGATACGGTTGACCATTCCATTCTTGTGGGCCTGCTAATGAGTTTTGGTGTCTCTGAGGGGCATTTGGCCTGGTTTGCTAACTACCTCTCTCAAAGAGTGAAGTGTATAAAGTCAGAACATCTGCTGTCTCAGCCACTGCCTGTCACCAAGGGAGTACCCCAAGACTCGATCCTAGGCCCCACGCTCTTCTCAGTTTACATCAACAACATAGCTCAGGCAGTAGGAAKCTCTCTCATCCATGTATAYACAAATGATCCAGTCTTATACTCAGCTGGCTCCTCTCCGGATTTTGTGTTAAATGCTCTACAATAAAGGTTTCTTATTGTCCAACAAGCTTTCTCTGCCCTTAACCTGGTTCTGAACACCTCCAAAACAAAGGTCATGTGGTAAGGTGACGCCTCCTGAGTGGTGCAGGGGTCTAAGGCTCTGCATCTTAGTGTAAGAGGCGTCACTGTGGTCCCTGGTTCGAATCCAGGCTGCATCACATCCGGCTGTGATTGGGAGTCCCGTAGGTGGCGCACAATTGGCCCAGTGTCGTCCAGGTTTGGCCGTGGTAGGCTGTCATTGTAAATAAGAATTTGATCTTAACGGACTTGCCTAGTTAAATAAAGGTTAAATAAAATAATGTAAAAAGGTGAGAAGAATGTCCCTCTCCCCACCGGTGTGATTATTACCTTTGAGGGTTTAGAGCTTGAGGTAGTCACCTCATCCAATACTTGGGAGTAGGTCCTTCTCTCAGCACATATCAAAGCTGCAGGCTAAAGTTAAATCTAGACTTGGTAATCGCTCCTCTTTCACCCCAGCTGCCAAATTAACCCTGCTGCTTATGACCATCCTACCCATTCTAGATTACGGAGACGTAATTTATAGATCGGCAGGTAAGGGTGCTTTCGAGCGGCAAGATGTTCTTTACCATTCGGCCATCAGATTTGCCTCCAATGCTCCTTGTAGGACACATCACTGCACTCTATAATCCTCTGTAAACTGGTCATCTCTGTTTACCTGTCGCAAGACCCACTGGTTGATGCTTATTTATAAAACCATCTTAGGCCTCACTCCCCCCTATCTGAAATATCTACTGCAGCCCTCATCCTCCGTTCTGCCAGTCACATTCTGTTAAAGGTCCCCAAAGCACACAGATCCCTGGGTTGCTTGTCTTTTCAGTTCGCTGCAGCTAGCGACTGGAACGACAGCTTTATATCAATCTCTTCATTCAAAGACTCAATCATAGACACTCTTACGGACAGTTGTGGCTGCTTCGCGTGATGAATTGTTGTCTCTACCTTCTTGCCCTTTGTGCTGTTGTCTGTGCCCAATACGGTTTGTACCATGTTTTATGCTGCTACCATGTTGTGGTGCTGCCATGTTGTGTTGCTACCATGTTGTTGTCATGTTGTGTGGCTACCATGCTGTGTTGTCATGTGTTGCTGCCATGCTATGTTGTTGTCTTAGGTCTCTGTTGTGGTGTCTCTTGTCATGATGTGTGTTTTGTCTTATTTAAAAAAATATATCTTATCTCAGCCCCCATCCCCGCAGGAGACCTTTTGCCTTTTGGTAGGCCATCATTGTAAATAAGAATTTGTTCTCAACTGACTTGCCTAGTTAAATAAAGGTTGAATAAAAATAAATAAATAAAAACAGGGGGTACACAACTGGACATTCCCACAGTGCATGTAGGGAAGTTATTTTTTTCCCTTCACATCTCCAACACACATCCTCCTGTGACAAACCCATCCTATGTAACCTTATGGGGGTAAAATAAAATCTATGAAAAACTTTAAATGGTATACCTTTTCCCTTGGCTTCTCTGACATTTTGCCCAATATTTGAAATCATATACAGCCATGTATTCTTATCTATCTCGCATTGTAACTTTCTACAGCATTTTGTAACCTAAAGATGCTGATTGTAGAGAGCTTGGTAGTGAAAAAAAATATTCTACAACATTGTTGCCTTTTTTCATAGTGGCTCCACTTAATGTTGACACATGACTTTTAAAGGACACAAACCACTACTAAAGGACACAAATAATAATAAGAGTCTTGCTTTGGCCAAGAAACACAAGCAATGGACATTAGACCGGTGGAAATCTGTCCTTTAGTCTGATGTGTCCAAATTTGTTTCCAACCGCCATGTCTTTATGAAACGCAGAGTAGGTGAACAGATTATCTCCGCATGCGTAGTTCCCACCGTGAAGCATGGAGGAGGTGTTATGGTGTGGGGGTGCTTTTCTAGTGACACTGTTAGTGATTTATTTATAATTCAAATCAAATCAAATTGTATTGGTCACACATATTTAGCAGATGTTATTGCGGGTGTAGTGAAATGCTTGTGTTCCTAGCTCTTACAGTGCAGTAATATCTTTTAAATTTGATTTTTTTTACCCCTTAATTTCGTGGTATCCAATTGATAGTTATAGTCTTGTCTCATCGCTGCAACTCCCGTACTGACTCGGGAGAGGCAAAGGTCGAGAGCCATGTGTCCTCCGAAACACAACCCAGCCAAGCCGCACTGCTTCTTGACAAAATGCCCACTTAATCCGGAAGCCAGCCACACCAATGTGTCGGAGGAAACACCGTACACCTGGCGGCCATGTCAGCATGCACTGCTCCCGACACAGGAGTCACTAGTGCGCGATGGGACAAGGACATCTCTGCCGGCCAAACCCTCCCCTAATCTGGATGACATTGGGCCAATTGTGCGCCGCCCCATGGGTCTCCCAGTCGCGACCGAGCCTGGACTCAAACCCAGAATCTCTAGTGGCAAAACTAGCAGTGCCTTAGACCACTGTGCCACTCGGGAGGCCAGTAATACCTAACAATTCACAACAATACACACAAATCTAAAAGTAAAATAATGCCACTCCGGCATTGACCAAAATACAGTAGAATAGAAAAAAGTATATACATATGAAACGAGTAAAGCAGTATGTTTAAAGTGACTAGTGTTACATTATTAAAGTGACCAGTGATTCCAAGTCTATGTATATAGAGCAGCAGCCTCTAAGGTGCAGGCTTCAGTAACCGGGTGGTAGCCAGCTAGTGATGGCTGTGCCACGTTTGCCCTTCAGAAGCATGTGTTCGAGCACAGTGAGCCCGAAGAAGATGTTCGCTTTTCTGTAGAACGCTGTTTCTATGTAGACAGCGGATGAAGCCAAGAAACTGGTGGACAAGCTGAAGCACCTTCTTACTGAGGGAGGATTCGATTTACGCAAGTGGGCCAGCAACCTTACAGCATCAAACACCTACCTCAAGAGTTTAGGTCGGAGAGCAGTGAGCTGTGGTTCACCCAGGATGGCATGGAACTCCAAGAGCACACCCTTGGATTACGATGGCAATGTCTGTCTGACACTCTTGGCTACAAGCAAGATCACATAGAGAAAGTTGAACCCACCACACGCAAGATATATTGGATCCTTGACAGCCAGTGCGATCCACTCGGCTTCATCGTCCCATACACCACTCGGGCCAAGGTTGTGGTCCAGAGGCTCTGGAATAAGAAAAGAGGGTGGGATGACCCAGACCTACCTGAAGATCTTCTCCAAGTTAGCTTATTTGAAAGAACAAACTTCCACAGCTATCTCAGGTCATACTGCCAAGGTGTTACGTCAGCCCTGACATGGATCTACCAACCAGCACAAGAAGTGTTCACGTCTTCAGTGATGCCTCAGAACGTGCATGCAGTGCCGTCGCGTACCTCCATACTGAAGGCACCAATGGCCGGATCCAAGTGGCATTCCTTGTAACAAGATCAAGAGTGGCCCCGAAACGACAACAGTTGATGCCAAGAATCAAGCTCTGCACTGCACTCACCGGTGCCCAACTGGCTGTGGCCTTAAGAAAAGAACTCACCCTGGAAATCCATGAGGTCACGTACTGGTCGTATTCTACAACAGTCTTAACCTGGCTCCAGTCAGACTCCTGCAGGTACAAAGTATTTGTAGGCACAAGAGTCGCATAAATACAGGAGCTCACGGACCCCCAGGCCTGGCGTTACGTGGACACGGATAGAAATCCGGCTGACGATATCACAAGCGACAAGACGCTGTCTCAGCTTCCAGAACACAACCGTTGGAGTCAAGTTCCTCCTTTCCTGTGGCAGGCCCAGTCATCCTGGCCGAGAAGACCAGACCATGTACCTCCTGATGAAACAGAGGAGCTGCGGAAGCCTACCTTCTGTGGACTACTGTCAGCGTACACCAAGTTGTTTCTTCCTGATGTTGCCCAGTTCAACACTTTCCATGAGCTGGTGGAAGCCACAGTGCAGTTGCTACACGGGGCGGCCAGAAGGGCTGAYAGCCCTTCAGCCGACGATTTCAAGCAAGCAGAACTCAAAATACTCAGACATGCTCAGTCTGAGAGCTTCCCAGAAGACCTCTCCCTACTAGAAGCAGGCAAGCCAATCCCTCTGARCAGCCGTCTGGTGACGCTGGCCCCAGAGTTTGACAACGACACCGGACTGATTCGTGTTGGAGGTCGCCTTCGGAGGTGTGACCAGCTGTGCCTTGACGTTCTTCACCCAGTGGTTCTGGACCCAGGTCATCCGCTCACCAGGTTGCTGATCAAGAAATATGATGAGCAGCTGAGGCACCCGGGCCCAGAGAGGGTGTTTGCTGAGTTACGTTCAAGGTTCTGGATACTGAGAGGGAGGGCAGCCATTCGCCGTTTTCAGCTTGGCTGCACCGAATGCAGGAAGTGGTGAGGCCAATCTAGGATGGCTGACCTGCCTCCAGTCCGACCTCGGCTCCACAAGCCCACATTTTATTCTACAGGCATGGACTGCTTTAGACTGTATATCATCAAGATTGGCCCCCAAAAAATTAAGAGATGGGGCTTCATCTTTAAGTGCATGACCACAAGTGGATCTACTGACAAACATGGATTCCGGTTCGTTCCTAATGGTGTTGAGACGCTTTATTGCTCGAAGAGGAAAGCCATTTGAGATCCTGTCCGATCGAGGAACAAATTTCAAGGGAGGGGAGCGAGAGCTACAGGAGGCCTTCATGACTCTCCACCCACAGCTCCAGGAACATTTAGCCAGTCAGAAGATTTGCTTCGCCTTCAACCCACCAAGTGCACAACACTTTGGAGGATGTTGGGAGAGGGAGATCAGATCCATCAAGACTGCCCTTCAAACCAACCTTGGTGCGCAGACCATCTCCGAAGAGGTGCTGAGGACTGTCCAAATCGAAATAGAAGGGATCTTGAACTCCAAGCCTTTGGGATATGTGTAGCCAGACATCGCGGATCCGGATCCAATCACTCCTAACTCTCTTCTCATGGGATGGCAAGACTCGTCAGTCCCACAGGTGGCCTACCCAGAGACTGAACTGCTTAGTCACAAAAGATGGAGACACAGCTAGGTTCTACCCAACCATTTTTGGCACTGCTTTACACGGAACTACTTACCTGCACTTCATGGCCGCCATAAGTGGCACAAGGATAAGGAAGACCTTGTAGTTGGGACCGTTGTGATGATTGTGGATGACCAGTCTCCTAGGGCACTCTGGCAAGTTGGAACTGTCAAGTCAGTTATCCCTGGAGCAGACGGGAAAGTGAAGACAGCAGAGATCCAAGTCAAGGACAAACTTATGTCAGGCCTGTTGCTCAACTCATCCAGCTGCCCGCTCTTCCTCAAGAAGCTACTGACCCTCAGCTGGCTTGTCAGTTGAAGCAAATATGTACAACACATTTGGGGGCGGCTGTAAAAACAGCCAGCTAATCTCCTTTCCAAGACCCCAACTTTATTTTGGTTKTCCTTTATTTTGGTTTTCCCGGGGTTACTTAGCGTAATACCGGACCAGGCATGTTCTCAGGCAGTTTGTAGTTTCCATTCTGATGACCAAACTGTTTGTCTCTCCTTATTCTACCTCATTAGAAGAAATTGCTTTTCTTTATTGTGCGTACAGCTAAATGTAAGTGCCAAAATCCTGATGTCTTGTTGTTTGGAGCTAAATAGTGACTGTTGTAAATAGGTACCATTTGTGTTAAACTTGCTAGCTAGCTAGCTTGTGTACTCCCGCTAGCGTTAGCATTAGCATTGTCATCCAGAATGCATTCCTATTTCGCATGCTTAATAGCGATTGGCATTTGTTAGCATTTGTCTGTGGTGCTAGGTTATTTTCGGTTGTAGATCGCTCATGCTTATTATGTTTTATACTGTGTAGATATTTCTACATTGCTCTATTGTTCTTCGTGCATCTAGCATGTGTTTGGGTCCACATAGCCTGTTTAGTTGTTGACATGCAAATAGGCATATATTTTCCCAACTGTGCCATAGCCTAAGTTCTCCTCTTTTCTTTACAGAACCACAATTAGTATCAGAGAGAGTGGTGTTGTATGTGTGTGTGTGGATCTTCACTAAACCCTTGAACTGGAAGTACTGCTTCCTCGTGTTATGAACGGACACCCCATGGTGGTTACTACCGGTCTAAAATCCAGCACCTACATTTTTTAACCCTTTTTATTGGTCCTTCGAATTCATAAACAACCCATATTTTTCAGTTTGTGTCAGCGTTACCCTCCCCTGTAAAGTTCACATTGTTTGGCACCTCACCTCTCCTCCCTCATTCAGAGAATATGAGACAATGGCCTTGGAGACTGAGGAGTACATATTTTTTCACCATCCATGGCAAGCATCCTCCTCAGCTACAATTAAACAAATCTAAAAACCAAAAGAAAATGATAGAAATCCATCGTGTGGCTGGTCTGTGTACAAACACCAGAGGGATTTAATTGTTTTCTATTTGCACCTGTCTATTTTCAATGTGAATAAGAGGAATATGTTGCATAGTGATCTTTCTCCTCTTAACGAGCCAATTTATGTCTCCTAGGACCTGTGTGGATCTTTTCATCACCAAGCATGCCTTCCCTCTCCGGGCCCTTGTGTCACCTTAAGGCGCTAGCATTATATGAGCATTCAATTAAAGTCTTTAGAGATGGTGGAAAAATGTAGCGCTGCAAAAAAAATAGGAAGACAGTCCTTTTCTTTCCAGCTGGACACTGAAAGAGGCTGAATGATTCTTAATTAGCAGATATGAGGAGGTGTTTAATTAAGGAGATGCTGGGGCAACGATACTGAGACGCTGGCTAATAACAAAAAACTTTAGCCATCCAAAAAGGAGCAAAGCTAAAATGTGAACAATGTTTTTCATATGCTGTATTTTGGCCTGCATAATTACATGTGTTATAGCGACAGGATAAGTGACCTGTGTGACTTCTAACAGATGAATACTTCAGACTGCCCCCTGAGCAACTGTAATATATTCTTTAACAAGTGCCCAGGCAACTGGTATGTATTGGTCCATCTCTCTTTATCTCTTTCTCTGAGGTAACCATTCTGCTAATCAAGGACAGTTTGGGCCACTGTAAATGGAATGATGGTGGAGCTCGATAATAAAACAAACTCTGTATGTAATTAATGGTTGTTCTCATTATTTTATGTTAATATCTGTAAACAATATTTAACCAGAATTACAGTAACCTACAGTGTTCACCTTCTATTTTTCACATTTTTTCACATCACATGGATATAATTGTGACACAAAATACCTCATACAGTCAAAGTTAATAGAAAATTCTATTCATTTTTACAAATTAATTAAAAAAAGAATAACTAAAATGACTTGGCTATATAATTATTCAGCCCCTTTGTTATGGCAAGCCTAAATCATTTCAGAAATCATATAATAAGTTGCACGGAGTCACTCTGTGTTTAAATTATTTTTTAATGATTACCCCATCTTTGTACCACACACATACAATTATCTGTAAGGTCCCTCAGTCGAGTAGTATATTTCAAGTACAGATTCAACCACAAAGACAGGGGGGCTTTTCCAATGCCATGCAAAGAAGGGCACCTATTGGTAGATTTAAAATAAAAAATCAGACACTTTGAGCATGGTAAAGGTATTAATTGTCCTAAATTTATATTTTTGTCCTATATTTATATTGCATTTATTTGTTTGTTTTTTTTCATCCCAGGCCCCCGTCCCCACAGGAGGCCTTTTGCCTTTTGGTAGGCCGTCATTGTAAATAAGAATTTGTTCTTAACTGACTTGCCTAGTTAAATAAAGGTTAAATTCAAAATTCAAAATAGGCTTTAAATGGTGTATCAAATGGTGTATCAATACACCCAGTCACTACACTCTTGGAAAAAAAGGTGCTATCTAGAACCTAAAAGTGTTATTCGGCTGTCCCCAGAGGAGAACCCTTTGAATAACCCTTTTTGCTTCCAGGTAGAACCATTTTGGTTTCAGGTAGAACCCTTTTAAGTTCCATGTAGAACCCTTTACACAGATGGTTCTACATGGAACCCAAAAGAGATCTACCTATAACCAAAAAGGGTTCCCCTATGGAGACAGCATTGTAGTTACTACCCAGTACTAACCTAAAAGACAGAGTGAAAAGAAGGAAGCCAGAATAAAAATAGAATAAAAATATTCCTAAACATGCAGCCTGTGTGCAACAAGGCACTTAACAAGTAATACTGCAAAAATAATTGCCAAAGGAATTAACTTTTTGTCCTGAATACAAAGTGTTATGTTTGGGCAAATCCAACACAGCAACTACTTTCCATATTTTCAAGCATGGTGGTGGGTGCATCATGTTATGGGTATGCTTGTCATCGGCAAGGACTAGGGAGATACTATGCAAACATTTTCGAGATACTAAGTTGAAATTTTTAGATACTAATTCGAAATTTGAGTTATTAGAACATACATATAGGAAATGTTTTTTCATTTGTAGCATTAAGTGGCGATTTCCATCTATCCACGTAGCAGAGATCAGCACAGCAGGGCTGCCGGGAAACATGTGGTGAGCTGGTTTAATAACAAATATTGCCACAAAAGCGTTGAAAAGAGGGACAAAGTAYTGTTGTTTAAACTGATTTGCTTCATGATTTGTCAACTCTAGCACAATTAATCTGTGCTTCAGTCTGATCAACTGTAGCCTACTGATAACAACCACAGCTGCAGGCAGCCTTGAGAAGCCTATGGTCTCTGGTCCCGTCTTGCCAGTGGAAGCGAAGCGGTAACGTCATGTATTTATAGCCTAAGCTATGTATTTATAGCCTGAAATATGCCTATTTATTTTGTTAAGAGAAATGTTGTTTATATTCTATGGAGAGTAGTGCCAATATTTTTGTAAATACATCGAGTACATATACCTAGACCTTCTCAATCCAGAATGATTGACTGAAATTAATCAATCAATAGTGATGACATACTGTTTGAGTAACTTTTTACGTAATTACAGATGCAAAGGCCTACACGATGCAACCCTGCATAAAACAAGCTCAGCATTGTTAGTTCTATTGTCCAATTGCAGTTGCTGTCTAGTTTTTTTGTAACTACATGACCTGATTAGAAAAAATCTGACCCCATCATAGCCAATATAAATCTATTTTACAGCTGATTTGTTACTATTTCCTGTGAACTATGTTTATTACTAGGGTCCGGAGTTTTACCTTGTTAGGCTAGCCCCCCTCCCCCCACCACCACTTTGGGACCTGTGGTGCTTCCTCTGAAGTCACCACACAATGATACAAATAAAGAAACGTAGTATCTCGATATTTGGAGATAGTATCTAATCATTTCGATGTCGATACTATCAAAAAATGTCAAGATAGTATCTATATATTTTTTTWAATCTGATGGCAGAAATCGGCTTCCATACATTTGTTCCAAAAAAGTCAGCACATCCCTCGTTCTCATTTCACAATTTCCATGCGCCCCTCAAAACCCTTTGCTGACCTCAACCTCCAAATAACCGTCCACCCCCCACCCTCCTCCAGCCCTTAGTCCGTTTCTTCGTACTCTTTTTCAGCTGTCCTACTAGGGTTACAGGGACGTTTCTAACTTGGAGCCTGTCCCGGACCGTTGAGATGTGGCCACATGACCGTTGATTCATGGGGACGCCCATAGAGCTGTCACTTTTAAGGCAGGTGTCGAGAAATTGGCAGACCGCTGCGCAATGAAAAAGACTCTGACCTCATCCTGAAATACTGCAATATGATGGCCCTGCTGGTCACAGGACCCAAGGTACTGACATAAAAGGGCTTTTCTAAATATTGAAATGAAATGTGATCAAGTCCAAGGAGACAAGTCCAAAAGTTATGACTTGACATTGTGACAGATAGGGGTGATAGTTTTTTGCCACATTTCTCTCTGATTTCCCATCGCTTTAGCACTCAAAGGTCATGGATGATAAGCCCTGGTGGTTTGGTGATTAGTTTTCCATAAGTATGGATGTGGCTTATTTATTTACAACGTGCTGTAGGAAATGAGGTGGTAACATAAAGTGGTTTACATAAAGTATAGCAGTAGCAGCATAGATCCAATCATTTTTTAGGTTATTCACATTTCTCAGCACCACTAAAATATATCATACATTTTCCCTCCCATCCTTTAAACAGCTAAATTCCTTGTTTACAAGATGTGTCCAGTTTTATTGAGACACCACAGGAATCAGGAATTTGTGTCATGCAGAATATGATCTTGCAAATGCAACACTGTTTAACACTGAAGGCATAACTGTAACATTTCTGAGAGGAGAGCGCCAGACCAGACCATTATTCTTAAGTATTTCCCACAGATTTGACAATCATTACCGTTTTGTTACCCCATTCCTCCAAACCATCATTTAAGTGAATCTTAAGCCACCCGTCCACCCTTCAGAACACATATGGGGAGTGTTAAGTGGAACAGGGGAGACGGGGGAGATTTGCCACTCTACAGGGGTGAGAGACCACACAAAAACAGCTACTGTACAGACACAGACAGACGGACGGACGGACAGACAGACAGAATATTCTCCCTCATGACTAATTACAGCAAATCACTTTCCAGCCCCCGGTGCCTGCCTCGCGCTCCGTGCCGTATCGGTGGTTGTGGGCAAGAATCTAGATCCCGGAAAAAGTATAATGGTGAGAGTGGACTGCTACGCTGATCTGATCCCCGTAACCCCGTAGGTCCTGCTGAAGGCTGGGAAGCATGGTGGTTTAAGCTTAAGATTCTCAAGATTCCCCACAACATAGCAGCAATGCTTTAGAGAGTTTCTGCAGCTTGTTATGGGAGATGCCTGGGATGGTTCTTGTAGTGTATATTTTCATTTAGTCTGAATGCTTGGCACACTCTCATCATAAACAGAGGCCTAGGTAGACATAGATGGCATACTTGGTTTGCACTTCATGTGATGAAAGAAACCATTCATTAACATATCTAATTTACATAGCTGGGAGAGTAGTTAAGAACCCAACCGCTATGATGAATATTCCTAGACAATAATAGAAATATGCAGAGTGCGAATTATACCTGTGACAATCATAGGTCTATATTTTTTTACRGAATCTCTGTGGAAATTGAACAACAAAAAATGAATTACCTTTTAATTTGGCATGAACAATCCAGACGTTTTCATCTTATTGTCAAACGAATCACTTAAAAAAATAGGCCACCTGCGCATGTTCGTCCACTCCAAAATAATTCCAGCATCCAAACAGTGCACTGTGCACTGGTGCCATTTGATGAATGGAAAGAGACATCTGTTACAAAACACCAAAATGTTTAATGACATTCGACGATAGTCAATGGGTCTACACTATTGTAGCCTGAATTAGTTGATGCGTCTTGCTGACAAAATATGGCATTTTAAACAAATAGGATAATGGTTAAATTACCATTATTTAGAGAGCCCCCCCGTAATTCACACTGGAAATATGTCTCCTTAGTATATTACTTGATTAACCTACTGCAAACAGAATCTCAGGATATTCTCAATATTTATATCAATATAGTTCAGTGCAATTTTTGCAACTGTTAGTAGACCTATATTAAATATGCATTTAAACTGAAATGTACATATTCAATTATAATAAATAAATGGAATTTGCCATAAAATATGTGTTCATTGTGAAAGTCCAACCTTGAGTATTCAAATTCTTGGACAGTGCCCTCATTATTGTACACACCATGAAAGTTATTCATATTAAATTCACAATTCAAATAATAAAATAAATGACTAAATAAATTGAGAATACATTTCAGTGAACATGCAGGCCTACATAAAGCACCTTAACCTGTTAAAATGTAAAGGCAATWTGTAAAGTTTGATGATTGAAACCGTTACACTCTGTACTACATAAATGCCCCTCACCATTCACATACAAAATATAAGATAATTTAATGTTTTTACGAGCAGGTCAAGGGTGACCTGCTTGTACAATGGGGTAGCTGTCATGCACATGTTGTTGTGCACCCAAGTTGTGTATTCCATTCTCCCCATGTCTGTCATGCACCTTGTTTCCAAGTATGGTCACTATGAGGGAGCTGTCACTTCGGGCCTTTGTGGGAAATTAATGGCCAACAGAGAAGGGCAAAAAAGACGGGACAGCTGCCTCTGTCACCACCCAGACAGGGTGGCTGTGAAAAGGGCCCACTGTGCAACGCTCTGGTGCAATGTCCCTCAGAAATGCTTTTTGGTTAATCAGATTTTGCTGTCAGCAGCTGTCTTTCATATTTTCACATTTTCTTGGGCTGTGTGCATTATCACCCCTTTCTATCCCATGCAGGACTGGGGTTTGATTTGAACCCAGTTAGGATCAGGGCTAGAAAGCTCGGAAGCTATAATATGATACAGTATGTTCCATGTTTCACCTATTGTATATCCTGGAATCTTAACATAACAGTAAAATAATGTCTCTTCAGTCCTTTAGCTCTCTAGAGAGATATGTCACATGGTGTGTAAGGTAAGACGTTTGGTTTGTCCAAAGGGGAGGAGGGTTGGGGTCTGCCCAACTTGCATTCACGTTCAGTTGGCCATGTCTGCAAACTAAGTCATGCGAAAACAAGGAGAGTGGACAGACAGCAGTGGGTTTGCCTCATCAGTCCGCGGTGGCCCCTATAAATAAGCCACAAGTGTGACCGAACTGATGTAGCCAAGCCCAAATTCCAGCACATGGATTGCCAGTGGCCTTCAGTGGGCTTCTTCAATTCTATGGGCATTTAGACACCCATTTATACTGAACAAATATATATAAACGCAACATGTAAAGTGTTGGTACCATCTTTCATGAGCTGAAATAAAAGATACCAGAAATATTCCATATAAACAAAAAGCTTATTTCTCACAAATGTTGTGCATACATTTGTTTACATCCCTGTTAGTGTGCATTTATCCTTTGCCAAGATAATCCATCCACCTGACAGGTGTGGAATATCAAGAAGATGATTAAACAGCATGATCATAACAAAGGTGCACCTTGTGCTGGGGACAATAAAAGGTCACTCCAAAATTTGAAGTTTTGTCACACAACACAATACCAAAGAAGTCTCAAGTTTTGAGAGAGCGTGCAATTGGCATGCTGACGGCAGGAATTTCCACCAGAACTGTTGCCAAAGAATTGAATGTTAATTTCTCTMCCATAAGCTGCCTCCAATGTCGTTTTAGAGAATCTGGCAGTACGTCCAATCGGCCTCATAACCCCAGACCACGTGTAACCACGCCAGCCGAGGACCTCCACATCCGTCTTCTTTAACTGCTGGATTGTCTGAGACCAGCCACCCGGGCAGCTGATGAAACTGAGGAGTATTTCTGTCTGTAATAAAGCCCTTTTGTGAGGAAAAACGGATTCTGATTGTCTGGGCCTGGCTCCCCAGTGGGTAGGCCTATGCCGCCCCGGGCCTATGCCCATTTTTGTTTTTGTTCAGCATAGAAATCTGTTGTTGTACCATACAATACCATATCATGTGAACATGTACAGAATCAAAACAAAAGTTTAAAAAAAAATTACAATATATATTTTATAGATATTATGTTTTTTGATCAGTTTAATATATATATATATACATATTTACCAAGCAGGTAAAGTCATGCAGATTTATAATTGAATAAACCACATTTGTAGTGTTTTGCAGCAATATCTGAAAACGTGTACTTCCCAGACCCATCATCATTATAACCTTGTGGTCGAGGACTTTCTCTTCAACTGGTAATGAACAGTTTTATAAAGGTTTTTCAACTCAAGTTAGATTCCATTTACCAATAAGTGCTTTTTCAAAGTTACCACTGGATGCTAACCTAGGGACATAACAGTATTGAGCAGAGAGAGATTCTCTTCTCAAGGTATCCTGTCTTCTGCTCCTAATGGCCCAGGATAAAAGAGGTGTTGAAATGAGGGCCACAATGGGGGATTCAGAGTGCAAGGACAAGCCTGCCCATTCGGTCTGCACAACCTTTTCAACTCAATCAAATCAGTCCGGTTGCATTGTGTTTAATTGKATATATTTCTACCGCCTTGTTGCAGCCAATGAGGAAATATCTCTCCATCTCTCCTCGTCCTTGCAGATATTTTCCTCACAAAAAGATTACCATTCACTGGTAGCTGTACCTTGCAGAGGACAGATACAGTACAGAAGCGAAAGTTGTAGGTGTGACATTGTTACGACTTTGAGTTTGATGTGCACTCAATATTAATGGATTTTTTCTAACTCCCACTTATGACAGTATGAACGGCAGCCGTCATTCCTAATGATTTTGTAATGAAATCTGTCATAGGAGAGACAAGGCAAAGCATGTAAAGATTGACACACACAGAACTTTATCCACTGTGAGACACTGATATAAGCAGTCCCGATGTAATCAGTCAGTGATGTGGGGTCCAGTGGTATACCGTGCCACTTGGGCCAGGTGATATCTGATTGGCCATGGGCGTGTTTCAAAGTCCAGAGAGGCCAGGGGCCATAGCCAGACGATTACAAACTGCCTGTATTTACTACACACACAAACACCCTGTTGCATCCTGCACCCACACTCACTATACCCCGCTACCCCTCACACACCCACACACATTCACTACACACCCCTACCCCGCRCACACACACATACATACACATTCACACACTGTACCCCACACCTCGTCCATCCCCCACATCGCCAGCCCTGTCCCTCCAGCTGTCTCCTGAATCACAGTACTGATGGATGGCACATGACCATGACACTCACGTCGCCTTTGTTGGAAGTAAGCGTGTGTTGTTACAACCGGGCCGCCCTAATTTTAACTGCTAATGKGCTTGCCCCTCTCTGGATCCAGGTCCCCTCCAGAAATAGGAGGCGCAGTGACAGTCATGGGTTTGACAAGGGGCCAAGACGCCAGCCAAAACACATTTGAGCCGGATGGAATTTCTTGCCCCTGTAAAAATGTGGCACTAATATATTTCTCCCTAATTTCTTCCTGACTACTCCCCAAATGGTTGCTCGTCACCCGCACACCACATCCTTCAACCCCACCCTCACCCTGGTTTATAGTGTCCCTCACCCATAAAACTGGCAGGAAAAGATATGACTTCAATATGCAACAGGAGCCTGGTGACATAACGTGTGGTTGTTGTTATGCGGGTTTCTGTGGAGGGGGCAGTAGTGCACGTTTATCACACGCACTCTGCCGCCAAGCCAAACCCATGCCAACTTAGCATGGCACCACTTGAATGGAAAGGAAATATTTTTATGCTAGTCACCTTTCAATAATATTTCCTCATACACGAGGAAGACACACACTCACTGCAGACACACACACTCTACAGAGAGTTAATAGTAACACACCCTTTACCTTTACCTTATGAAACATTCATGAAGTTATGGAACAAATGTATTTCCTACAATTGACATAATATGATAGGGGTTTTGTGTAGACAGTATTGCACGTAATGAGAAGCTGAAGCACATCTAGCAAGATCTCTCTTTTTAAACCTAACCTCTCAGCCAGGGTACACCAAGGTTGCCTGGGCTACAACTGCGTAGAACAAATAACAATGAGTGATACAACCAGGTTTGAATAAGT
The DNA here is from genome assembly GCF_002910315.2 of Salvelinus sp. IW2-2015. Taxonomy (NCBI): domain Eukaryota; kingdom Metazoa; phylum Chordata; class Actinopteri; order Salmoniformes; family Salmonidae; genus Salvelinus; species Salvelinus sp. IW2-2015. The sequence continues at coordinate 12,854,920 of NC_036868.1, read as the reverse complement.
TTGCTCGTGTTGAATCATCTCATTCAAGCTTTACAACATTTTCAAGTTAAAGTTAGGGTTAGACCTTGTAGGCAGAATACATCACCAACAACCAGAATTGATTTGCCTCAGTGTGTTCTCTAAGATGGAGAATCAGTCATCATATTATCTGAATCACCCGAATCTCAGATTAAATTTATTCTCAGACTTTCAATGCCTTTTCAATCATGTGTCTAAGATGGTGTATTGTCATTATGCCTCACAGAAGAGACACATTTGAAGACTAAACCAGTAAGAAACCAGTCCCTGAACTGTCAAGGTTTTCTGTTACAGAGCTGTGGACATGGTCTTTTCAGCTTCTGCACAGAGAACAAAAAATCACTGTCCAGTACAGTCTTTCAAATATTATTTGAAAGGGTTGGCTTTGCTTTTCTTGGTTTGGATTCTAAATGAAATCTTTCTAAGTTAAAATAACACTGATTTAAAAAAGGAAAGAAAATAAAAGGTACATTGGTCGTCTTAGAGGACATTTACATGATGACCAAGACCAACATGAAATAACAGGGAAACTATCATTAGTTGATAAATCTAATTAAAATAATCATTAGCAATCTAGTAAAAGTCTAGGGAAGGGCTGGTCATGTTTTACATGACTTCATTTTGACTTTCTACATACAGTTCTCTTGCTGTGTTTTCCCTAATGGGGAGTGCTACTGTACATTGTCCTGGTTCAGCACATATACAACTTACAGTCACCCTGGTAGTTTTTCAATAAATTATATTAGACTAATGTCAGGCGTGTCCAAAGGAATGAATGGGTGAATGAATGGAGTCAGTGTGAATGCATAAGCCTGGAAGCAGCCTAGCAGCAGGTCCACAGCTGACGCTTCCTACTCGCTCCATTCAAGAGTCACCCAGTGTCTTTGGATTTCCACATTTCCTCCCCAGGCCGGACCACAACTTCATCGCCGCCTACTACTAGCGACAGGTGTCTCTGCCACGAGAAGGGGTTGCTGGGCCTCTACTGTAAGTTTCAAGCTTCTCTTATGCCATGTTGTGCTATGTAGTCAGAGCTCTGGCGAATCAATTGGACACACTGCGTCCTAATTGTGTCATAATATTACTGGTCCCGATGTAGCAGGCCTCATATTCAGAAGATGAAGTGCTTTGATTAGAAACGAGTGCGTGTTTCTTTTTTCTTTGTGTTCATTACATGCATTTTAAATGATCATTGGCTCAAACAAAAAAGCTGTGTACCGCCTAGGATTTGACCTATGACCCTTGAACTTTCCCCCTGGTCCTGGGCTGTATGTGCCTGTTCTGTGCTCTTTAATGGTTTCCTCATATGCTGCTCGGCCTTGTGTGGCAGTGGGGCTGTGTGTCTGGGACAGGTGTCACAATATCCCTCCTGAAACAGAAACTCTCTGTTTTGCATTTCACACTGGAAGTCCCATATCTAAAGCGGTTTCTGCGGTCACATGGAGTGTAGGTATTAACACCTATGTCACACTACCAGAACACCACAAACCCAATGATGATCAATGATCATTCCTCATACACAACATGGAAGTCATTTCATATGACAAGGATTTGTCACCAATAACCTTCAGCATAATTTATTTGAGGAGTCAGTTGTAATATAATAAAATAGTTATACAAGCAGTTTGAAGAGTTTTAATCTAGTTGTAAGTATTTTAATGTTTTGTAGAGATCCTGAAATAACTAGAGAGTGATAATAATTATGTTAATTCATAATGAATTTTTAAATGCTGGAACTAAAACACCGGCCACACAAGACAATGATTAGCGCTGCAAAAAACTATAAAACATATCCTACTAATATATTCAGTCCTCATTTTGCAGTCCCCTCCTACCATACCCTCCTTCAGCTACTATGTAAAGTACATGTTTGCATTCCTCGTTCACTTCAGGCTTTCTCTGGCAATACCTWTGTGTGCCGCTCCTTTCATCCCCTCATCTATCCCCCCCACCCCCTCACCCCTCCACCCACACCCCCACCTTCTCTCCTAGTCGGTAGCCTTGGGAGGAGCCAGGCATATTACCTGTAAATGGAAGGTCAGGGCCAAGGGTCCCTCTCCATCAGGGGACCAAACAATGCTTTTAGACTTGAGTCTTGGTCTAGGCAGCCCCGTGTTGAACATAACAATAAATAAAAGCAGTCTGTGAGGTGCCCTCCCCCTCCCTTCCTTTCCAGACCCCTATCTACTACCTTCCATTAGATGTGTTAAATGTGCTGTTGTCTCGGCGAGTTAGCTCCTATTAGCGCGGTGTTAACCCTCACCACCCATTTCGTGTCTTTAAGCTGTTGTGTGGAACGAAAAACACGTTGCGTTACACTGACATCAGAAATGGAAATGTATTGCAAATGGTACTATTATCTGACTGACTGAAAGTTGAGCTCTGACCGAGTCTAATGTATAACGCGCAGGAAAGGAAATACATTTATCATAGTCCCTTATCACGCAGTATCCCTCAACAATAACCCTCCTGACCATTTCACTACCACCTGCAGTGGATTCTCATGTCAATTATTTGGCTAACTGAAAATGATATAGGCCACTGATGAACTGTTACAACTTTGAAATATAAGATGATAAGTGTATGAATAAGTTGAATAAGTGCTAGAATACACAGCCATTCTAAAAAGGTAGAGTACGTTGTTTGTAGACCTGAGGCAATGTGCTCAGTAGACTGTAGACAAAACAGGAGGATAAAGTCAGTATGTGTTGCATGTTCCCAGAGTGTTACTTCCAACCATGCAGTGGTGCTGGGAGTCAGTTTTCATCTGAAAATCCAGAGCTGTTAATTGTGAGTTAAAGAGGGCTGATGTGTGAGGGGCCTGGTTCTCCCAGACACAGCGCAGGGCTGGCAGAGCAGAGCGGGTGGTGGTTTCCCCCATGGTCATGTTTCTGCCACAGCCAACAAGGTTAATTGAGTGCAAAGACACTCTCTTATCCAACTCGCCATCAGAGGGCTTGAATCATCTTTACCTTGGATTTCCTTTATATGGTTTATCCAGCATCAGACATGTTTTGTAGGATATGTTAAAAGGTTTGTCTCCCTTCAATTGTTGAAACATTTAAAGAAATACAGTGAGCTCCAAAAGTATTGGGACAGTGACAATTTGTTGTTGTTGTCTTGGTTCTGTAATCCAGAACTTTGGATTTGAACTGTTTAGAAATTACACCACTTTTTGTACATAATCCCCCAATTTTTATTGTGTCATTTTGGAGTCATTTTTATTGTAAATAAGAATAGAATATGTGTCTAAACACTTCTACATTAATGTGGATGCTACCATAATTACAGATAGTCCTGAATGAATCTTGAATAATTATGAGTGAGAAAGTTTTACAGATGCACAAATATCATACCCCCAAAACATGCTAACCTCTCACCATTACATTAACAAGGGATGTTAGCATTTTGGGGGGGTATGATATTTGTGCGTCTGTAACTCATCATTATTTACAATTCATTCAGGACGACCCATAATCATGGTCGCATCCACATTTATTAGAAACATATTCTATTATTATTTACCATAAGTGACCATTTATTTCTATTGGGGACAAAATAATGTGAAACACAACCAAAACAAACAGCAAATGCATCCAACAATTTTGTAGAGACAAAAGCTTGATGTAATCATTGCATGCTAGGAATATAGGACCTAATACTAAACTTTGGACTAATTTAATACACATATTTGTCCCAATACTTTTGGTCCCCTAAAACTATGTACAAAAAGTGCTGAAATTTCTAAACGGTTCACTATGAATGAAAATACCCTCAAATTAAAGCTGACAGTCTGCACTTTAACCTCATAGTCATTGTTTCATTTCAAATCCAAAGTTCTGGAGTACAGAGCCAAAACAACAACAACAAAAATGTCACTGTCCCAATACTTTTGGACCTCACTATATTTATGGTGGAAAAACCATTTGTCCAAGCCCCAATGACCATGAAAGCAGAGAGAGTCTTTGGATATGAATAGTCATTACCTGTCTCACTTTGTTCACAATAGACTAGAGCAGCTTTTTTGTAATGTTAATACCTTCATTCCAGTTCCATTATTGTTTGTCGTGAAATTAGTATTATTATCATTCAAACTCTAGGTAATCCGTTCTGACCCCGACAAACTATTTAACCTCTGACCTTGGAATCTGACAGGCCACTGAAGGATTGTGACACTCTGTACTGTGTGGGGCTGGAGCCCTGCATTCCTCTCATTCATTTATTTGAACTGTTTACATAGACAATTAACACCAACAACGATCACTATGTTACATTCCTTATGTTGAAATTCCTGACTCGTATTGTACTCATTTGGGGGAAATTTGTATGAATAAATGTATTGTTCCAATTAATAGATCTACATACTTTTGACAGCCGTACAGGCTGCATGTACTGCCTGATATAATGTACACTGAGGGATTATTTTAAAAGCCTCCATTGCAAAGGATATAACACAGTCTTATTAATAGGCCTTTACAGCTTACCACAGAGCCATGAACGTTATGCGACAGATCCATGGGTTTCTATCCTGGCCCATCAAACTATAAAAGTATTAGAATATAATATAAAAAAAGTTTTATTCACAATATTTTGTATCATACTCTCTCATTTGTGGCAACCAGTGAATGACTAGCCTTATGTGAAGACAATATAAATGAGCTACAAATATAATACACATATGGTTGTGAAATTAACATATTGGCGTGTAATATAGATTAAATGCAAGTAACAAGCAGGTGCGTATCAAATGAATTCATTCCAGGTAACAGTCGATATCAGTAAACATTTAACTTGTTACTAAGCGGCCTACCCTATTTGGCAGAGCTCCATTGTATTTCATTTAGCATCTCGCATCTCATGACAGTAATGAAATGTTCATTGCAGACTTTCAGAAGACAAAATACACCAGCTTGTGAAGTGCTTTTGCTCCCTCATTGGTCAGATGCAGGCTCGTCCAGAGACACTTCAAAACCGCTGGCTGTGTAATGTCTTTACTTTCCCCCGCCACGCGCTCCCTGTCGCACTGACGTAGCGTTAAGAAGGCAGGACGCGCAGCGCAATTGGGATAGAAATGCAGCTCTCCAACGTCCCAAATTACTTTAATCTCTCCCCGTTTAGGAAATTACAGCCCTACAATCTGTTTATTCTGTCAAGTTATTATCCGTGAGAATTCGCTTTTTTCGCCATGAGCTGCTTGGATGTTATGTATCAAGTGTATGGTCCACCACCTCAGCCTTATTTTTCTGCAGCATATAGCCCATATCATCACCAGGTATGTTATTTCTTGTGTTGTTTCTCTTCTTGGCAGATTTAGTGCACGGAAACTTTTGTAAAACTTGTGTGGAATAAAACTTTCATCGCGCATTATGGCGCGTCATTAGGTCTCTCTAGGCAACTGTATTTTGGCAATGGTCACTTTAAAAATTATTCTGCGTGACAGCCGTCGGTCAATTGGGAACCAATAGTCCCTTCCGACAGCTTTCTATTTAATAATAATAATTTATTAGCCTATTGACAATGCTAGGCCAACTTTTGATTGTTATTGAGGATTCATTAATGAATAATGATAGCCATACCTCCTTATATTGTAATTGACTATATCGAATCTGCGTGATAATATTTTTAGTTGATGTAAGTGTTTATAAGTGTTTTAAACCAACTTATTTTTCAAGTTGTTTATAGATATGCTCTCTGTCGCTCAGGCTAGGCTACTGAATTTGTTGTGTCTATATTCTATTGCTATTTAGGATATTTTGCTATGTGTAAGTTAGGACTATTCGTAATATGTCGGTTACATTGAAATAGCCAAGGCCTTTATTAACCAATCAAAACAAAATGATGATGGGTCATTAATAGATTGTAGGCTTCGTTACCACTTTAATTAACCATTCGTCAAGTCGAAGTTGGATGCAATTTAGGATTCTTTACATTCACAACAATTATTTTGTTACCGTGTAACATTTTTCATAACTTGCAATGAGCAAGGGCAGTTGAAAATTGAATAAACAGTGCTCTGGAAACGATTTCGTTTAAGCATATCCGGTGATTACTGTAAGTTAAGTTAATGCTTGTGCATGCACAAGAACCAGTTCGGCCTATATGGACTATTCGTTTTCCAGACGTGCATTGGTGCTACGGCCCTTTAAATGTTTGCAACTTTCTTAAAACCTCTCACAGTCAATACACAAATGCAGATCTTCGTTTGCACGGAGAGCTGGTTTTCATATTTCAAATAGGTCGAACGTTTTCTTTAAATTGAGTGAGTATGCACAGAGAGAATGGAATAATGGCATTCATTCAAAACTCTCAAATGTCCATAATTAACAAATGAACTGAGTTGCGATATGTTCAGGAATTTAAATGCAATAACTTTGTTCTTGAATCCAACCACTGCCTCCTCTAAAAAAAAAGTTTGAGTAGGCCTGTGAATGAGGAGAGAACCATGCTTTTATTTTTAATATACCACACACAGAGGCCACAATATAATGCGCAACTGTTGGACAATAATGAAAAGCGCAAAAATGTCACACGTGGTCACCCAAATGTGCAGGTGAAATTCAAGTAGATCATTTGTAACTTGATGCCTTGATAGGAATTCATATCTAATACATGTCAAGGCTGTTACATTCTGACGTTTTTTTATCGGATGTTTCAGAAATTGGCATTTTATTCCAAAATGCAAGAAGCGCAAGAGAGCATCAGCGGGAGCAGCTCGTTCTCGAACCTCGCGGGTCCGACGATAAAGGAGGAGGACTGCGCGCGCGAGAAAGATCACCCTCCGGAGGCCGAGTACCTGAACTCGCGGTGCGTGCTCTTCACCTACTTCCAGGGGGAYATCAGCTCAGTGGTGGACGAGCACTTCAGCCGGGCCCTCAACCAGCCCACCAGCWACGTCCCCGGGTCGGTCAGCAACAAGTCCATACGAGGTAGACCTACATCCACCTCTCGGAGAGGTGCCGATCACAGAACCACTCCAAACAGCTGTTCGCGCGCGGGGTTTCATTTCACCCCAAAACGGTGTATTTAGGCTACATAGAAGATAAAGGAAACGTTTTCATAAATATTTGCATTAATTTGGCAAGTAGGCCTAGGTCTTGCATGCAAGTGAGTTCTTGGTTTTTGGTATATTATTGTGTTCACATTCTACTAAAATAAACTGCCTTTTAAAAGTTTGGATTTTAGAACAAATCAATGAATCCCATGTTTTGCTCCCATAGTTTCAGTTGGCAGTCATTCACTCTCATTTGTGTTTGATCAAAATTACAAAGGAATCAGAAAGTCAAACAAAATTGATGGGCATGATGAATTGCTGTAAATAAGGAAGTTGAAAATATAATCACATGGGTTCTGTGGAATTTAGGGCTCAGACTTGTTCACTATATTGTAGGGGAACCTGTAGTGAGGGTTTGGTATAATTTTTCTGTTGCATGTTACTTCCTTAATTAACAAAAATGTAATTCTATGACCAATATTACACAGCCAAACATTCTCCAATTTTGATCAACCATCAGAAATTATGGACAACAACAACGATATTCATCCATGCATCTTTTTCCCATCATGTCCTCCTTTATTTCATCCTTACAACTGAATTGATCATTGAATGATCCGTCTTTAAGCTCTGCTATTTTACCACATCCTCAGAACAGGCTTATCGATCCTCATCCACAGATACGTTCATAGTCTTTACCATTTAATTGATCTGTGATTGAGCATTTCAGTGTGTCTGTGGTTTCCCAGATGGATCATTCCCGATGAGCCAGAGGAGTTTCCCTCCGTCCTTCTGGAACAGTGCGTACCAGCCCTCCTCCATGAGCAGTGCCTTAGGAGCCTCCCACTCAGAGATACCCTTCCCTGGGGACCCTTACTCCTCCGCCACCCTACACAGCCACCTCCACCATGCTACCCCAGAGCCCTGGCACCACTCACACCACCACCACCACCACCACCCCTACTCACTTGGCGGGGCCATCGGCACCCAGGGCTCCACCTACCCTCGACCCAGCATGCACGAGGTGTATGGCACGCACTTTGACCCCCGCTACAGTTCTCTGCTGGTGCCCTCCGTACGGCCGCTCCGGCTCCCTCAATCCACTGTCCCCGGGCCGAGCGCCTCACCGTGTGACATTGGGAAGAGTGAGCCAACCAGCTCAGCCTGGACCGGGACCTTCACCGGGGCAGGGGCAGACATCAGCCAGAGCATCGGCCTCAATGTAGACGCAGGTAATAATAGCAATAACAACAAAAACACACTCTTCATAAAGGAGTAGTGGTTCCAAGGGCACTTCAGAATAGCCTTCATTATTTGATTGTCCCCAAACATGCGTGACTACTATTGTGGGCTCTACAATTCATTTAAGATAGAAGTTAAGAAACGTTGCGACGCCTTACACCAGGGTTATCCTAACATTCATAACACAATGTAGGGTTTCTTTCTGCCTGGGAAAACTGTTGTCTTTTCAAGGCCACTCTCCAACACTAAGAAAGACCATGTCTCTGTGTTTTAACAGGTTGAGTTCTCTGTCTCTGTTCTCTGTTTCCTGGGAGGCAAAATGTTTATTTTTTTACACTTTTCTGCTTCAAGGCTTCCTGCTTCTACCTTTAAGACATTTGATCTCCCTCTTCCTAATCGTCTTCTCTTGCCCTCCCTTCTCTTCTCTCTTTTTTCTCTTTCCTGTCCTCTCAGGTCTGCAGGCCCAGGATAAGAGCAAGGACTTGTACTGGTTTTAAAGCTCTGCTGCCCTCCAGGCTTGAGCTGGCCTCTGTGTTTCTCTGCACTGTGTGATATTGACAGACATTTTCTGTAACAGATTCTAATCTCACTTGCAGCTCGAAGCTACACCCTCTGTGGCGGAAAAATCCTCAGCTGAAATTACGCCATTGTGGATACCATCTGCTGGAAATGCAGTGGACAAGGGAGAGAATCTAAAACTGAGTCTCTCCTACTTAAGAGAAAGGAGTGCAGGACTTGCTGGACAGCATGCCAGAAATACTAAGTGTTGTGACTGACAACTTTTATCTGGCCAAGACTGAACACTTTCAACTCCTCCAAAGAGGACACTTGTTGAAAAATAAAACAAATATGGTGAATGTGTGAAACTGGAACATCAAAAATGAGATTTGACAAGAGCATAGTCAGAGACTGGACAAACATTATTTGCCATTGTTGTTTTTCTATCCGTGAAAGGAGAGGAGCAAGAGAGAGGAGCATTCTCTAACATGACTGAAGTGAGCACTGGCTATTTGAAGCCACTTGACTCTATCTATATTGCTCCCCAGCAGCTGTCAACGACAACTGTTTCAGAACTCAACGGACACACACAATCGTAGTGTCACTGCACAGTGTTTGACGGGGGCTCCGGACTTCATAAAAGGAGCATTTTGTCAAATCTGAACCCCGACCCACAGGGAACAACTGGTTTGACTGGTGATTTTGAGGGGGAAGGGTGGACAGGTGGTAGCAGAAGTGGACACACACAACTGTGCTATGTATGTATGTCTGTGTGTGATCTATGGGCAGCTCTATACATGTGTAGGATCTTAATTTGATCACCCTGTTGCAGGATCACTTTTTTCTAACTTGTAGCGTATGTGTGGTTTTAAAAGGCTTCTGAAATTTGTAATTTCCACTTTGAAATTTCAGAGTTGATTTTCTCTTATGAAAAATTGATCAATCCCTACACTAATGTCCATTAATTATAATCCACATAATAATTCACATTTCCACATTTCCACATTTTCTGGCTCAAATTAAGATCCTACATCTGTGATAATGTTGTATTTAAGATTTGGATCTTTATAAACTTATTCCTCAATGTTTTTCAGTCATCCCAGGTATTTTGCAAAGTCAAACGATTACCCATTGAATATTGTATTGTGAACATATTAATATATTGCCTTTTAAAGTATTTTTTCTTGATACAGTTCTGATGTAATGTCAATGTGTTGCCTGTAACTATAAAGCAACGGCACAATGTGATTAAAACTCAACTATAGGCTCTGACTGTTTAGGCGAACATGTACACGGCAGATATGGGTGATCTTTAGAAAATACAATTTCATTGACAGTCCGATTGAAAAGTATTATGTTTGATGATGTGTCAGTCTATTATTCTGGTTAATTTCTTCAATGATATTATATTGTACAACATCCATATCTTCCAGTCATCTGTAAGCACAACTTAAGAGTTACATTTTTATCCTCCACTAATGCATTGTCAGTGTACTGGGGTTCACATTCATCTTATTGTTTTTCTCCCCTCTTAACCTTTTACTGCAGTGGGCTAAATCAGGGTCAGACAGAGTGTTTCTTGGTAGTCTTAAACAAATCTACTTTGAAACAAAAGTACACACCTCACACACATGGCTATGGGCTTAAAAAAAGAAGACCTAGATTTGATCTAGATTTGAAATGTATTCCATTTTGAGTTTGTATCCTAATACTTCACTTTATATACATCACAGAAAACTGAAATATAACAAAACGGTTTGACATAGAAACACAAGATTTTCATCGTAAAAAAAACAACTTTATTAATGAGAATATTATAACAAATATCAATAACGTTCCACCCATGAGGCCAAAGAGGGCGCTTTTGGCCATTGACTGCAGGAAAGGGCTACATCATTCTCTTGTAGATATTGTCAATGCTAATGCTTCAACTTTTCAGTGTGAAGACATACTGTATGTCTAAAGGGAATTCAATACCGTACACCAGCAAAAGTGTATGAAGTATTTGTACAGAGTAGTATTCAGAAAGTTCTTTACAGGGAGATAGCAGCTATGCACATTCAACTGAGATGTTCTTGAGAAGAGACCACGGATATTTATTTCACTATTCTCAACACCACCACTATTTTCTTTACTTTTCTCCATGAGGTCATACAATAGGCTACATACAAACAGGCCACAAATAACACATAACTTACATATCAGACGGAGAAAAGAAATAGGGGTGAGAAAGAAAAATCCAAAACAAAAGTCAAACAAAATAAAAGTGTGATGATGCCTCCATATGTTTCCACTCTCAGATGGTCATTTTGATTGTGTTTCAGTTTAGCACTGGACAGCTGTAGATTAATATCAGCTTCTGACAAAAGTGATGAAAGACAAGCGAGGGGTGGAGGGTCTCTCTCCCTTCCCAGAGAGCCACTAACAAAGGACTCTTTTCAGAGAGATTATTTTTCAATAATCATGGAAGCGTTTTAGCATTTAATGGGATAAAATAGGCTACATGCAGTGTTTGGGTCAATGAATTAGCCTACTGCATGTAGGCTCAGTGAAACATTATTGATGAGTTTTTTAACTATCAGTATGTAGGCTATGTGTTCTTATAACATAATTGTTATTGGTAGCCTACCATCAAAGTGTGGGCTATTCAGCGTCATCTGGGCTATAGCCTACTATCATCAACTTGTCTAGGTGGCATGTATGCAAAAAATAACATTGCATAATAGATTGGTGTGTAGCATAGCCGCGGGAAGTAAGGGTGCTGAGGGTGCTGCACCCCCTGTAAAATCAAATGTAAAAAATAAAAATATATAAATAAAACAAAAGTAGTATATGTATTAGCGGACTGATACAGCCATCTGCAGCGCGGGAGAAATGTGCCCCCCCCACCACCACAAAACATCTTCCCACGGCTATGGTGTGTAGGCAAAAACAGACCAGTAGCAGTTTGACTGTGCCACCCAGAACTGTCAGAATATAAGTCACAAGTCTTGTTTCCAAGCCATCGGCACCACGTGGGTAACTCTGACCGGTTGCAAAGAGCGCGAGCCAGCTGGTCCTCTGGAACATGCGACGGGACACACGATAGCCTTTCGTGTCGCTATTAGGAATATTTGTGAGGTTAACATATAATCTAAAAGCAGGAACTCATAAAGTCTTGCTTGACCATTAGAGATAGAGCGGAGCTGTCATTCACATTATCCTAAAAACACACAGACTTCCATTTCCTTATACGGAGAGTGTGATCTGGGTCCAGTTGTCACTATGTGTGACCTTCAGCAGTGGCGGGACAATGATCTACACCAGATCAGTCAGGTCCAGTACAGCAGACAGCCTATCACAAGACGTTTTGATCACCGTGTGTATAAATTACTTTAGGCTTCTTCTTTATGTGTTTTTAGGGGGTAGATTAGTTTTAATATTGCAGAATTGATTGTGGCTTCCATCAACGTAATTGTCTGCATAATTTACAATTGCCCATATATATATATATATATATATATATATATATATATATATATATATGTATATAAAATATGTATATATATATTTTTTTTAAATATATTTTCCTTTATTATTTTCCCCTAACCCTACCACCCCTCCTCTAACTGGAGTAAACTAATGGACAACAACACTTAGGCTTCTACTTCCAGCTTATACATACTATACATATTTTACAGACACAATCTATTTTACAATAGTTATCTTTTGTTTGTTTTTAGTCTCATCCTTCAGCCACCCCCAACCCCTCCCATCTATCTCTGAAGACCATCCAGTTTGATTTCTATTTGCCATATATTTTTAACTGTGATACTTTAGGCTTCTTTGCACCAGTAGGCTATGCTATAGGCCTAAGCCCTATGTAAATTGATTTTTGTATATGGATAGACAGGCTATCATATTACAGCATGCGTTCTCCAAGAAGAAAAAGTTCTTAAATTGGCCTTCTCACTATGGTCTCATAAAAGTGCAAACCACACTGTGAACAGGTTATTTGTGTTTGCCAAGATAGAAGGTATCCATCAACACATACTATATAATTTTAGTGTGCTTAACATTACATTTCCCCCTGTATAGTTTGTCTCAACCATGCAAAAACATTCTCTACTTCTGTAAACCATTGGCACTATTTCAATTTGTTTGGTTAGAATATCATTACCCCTATCAGTATGCTCAGAATTAAAAAGTGCATCTGATATATTCCACCCTGGAACGAGGCTTGCATTATAATATAACCTTAGAGAATTGAAATATGATTGTTAACACATGCCAGGCTAAATGACAGAAGACATTGTGTTTTTTAATTTARTCCATTCATTAATAACAGTCTGATCTCTCTCACACCCTCAGCTTCACCATCCCAAGCACTGGCTTGCTCTGCTCTCATTGCCACAGTCTGTTCTCTCTGGGCAGCGTGCCACATCTCTGATTAGCATTCAGCCTTTTCTCCATCATAGTCATACAGAGTATAGGGCTTGTGGTGGGTCTATTGCTATGTAAACGCAAGACAGGATCACTTACATGAACCACCTGAGAGACTGGTAGTGTGCTACATGCAGCCGTGTTGCAGTAATGCCTTATTTTCCAACTCTGTTCATCTTGATTTGAGAGGAACCCTCATGACCCCTCATGACCCCCACTATATCATGTCATCTCTTTACCCTCTGTTTCTTTTTTTGTCTGTCTTTCTTTATGGCTCAGGAATCCATCCTTGAATTCAGAYGAATGAATGGAGGCTGTTTATGAAAGAAATAAAAATCAATGGTGGGCCCTTGTAATGCACTGACAGTAAACTATATAATTAGTAGCCATTAAAAAGGTCACAGGTCAATAGTTTGAAAAGAGAACATGAGCATCTCCTACAGCATACAGTATGTCAATAATTCATAAGGTATGCCCAATAATCTTTCCAACAATGAAGGCAGGATCTTTCAAAATGATTAGTACAGTATACGATCATCTGTGTCTGTGAGCTTGCCTTTGTATTTAAACACTTTGATAATACAAATTCCTAGGGATCATATTGTAGAACGTTATTTGCTCCTGAAATGAATTAACGTCAAGGGCCACATAAAACCTCCTGGCGGGGCTCTGTGATAGTATCGCTGTTGTAATGCCTGCTACTTGGCCCTCTCACCACCATTGAACATAGGAATTGGATGTTGGAGTTTGTGTGATAATGCCTCTCCCTGGTTGTAGAGGAATGCCAACCACGCTAATGCTGAAGTTGTAGAGCAGCTCTATATGACATTCAGACCATGCACGTGTGCCACATGGCTGCCGATTCTCACACCATGGCCATTGGCATTTTTCACATTAGTCAACATAAGCACTACAAATGCGTACTTGGAACCCTGTCCACACAGGAGCATCCTGCTGGTGATATGGAGCAAACCGTTTTTAAAATGTGTTCTTAAGTGGATCATTTATCCAAGGATGCTATTGATTTGAATGTATTTCAAAGCCAGCAAAACAGAATACCCATCTACATACTACATAGCTAGAGTGACTCAACATCCACCAAGAGTATCTGTATTTCTTTAAGTTTGACCTCAGACCGACATTCCAGGTCTCAGGATGGACATAGGATGTTCCTGACCTAACAGCTGATATAAGACCATCCAAAGCATTTTAGTCAACTGGTCTGATGGGGACTTGTATTCTCCTCTAGGGTCTACTTTAGAATGGTTTATGACAACACATGGTGATAGGCACTGATGCCATTTTGAACTCACAAAGATCAGAAGGCATGTCGTTAATCATGTAAAACATRCAAGGGTCATTCCACGAAATGAGTTCCTTTCGTGTAGTAAAAAAATAAAGAAACACTGCACACTGCTGCTCATGCTCCCAGGTGATTTTATTATTGCAACGTTTCCACCGTTAGATCTCCATCAGGCTCCATATCCCAGATGGGGGTGGAAGGTCCTATATATAGGGGCAGTACTCAGTGACATCACTCCCTAAAACAGGACGTAAAAATATATGATATAGGTTCTCAATATCAGCATTCAATATATCAAAATATATGAGCATACATGAGGAATGTGATCAATATTTTGGGTAGTGTAACTTGATGAAAAATGTATGTTTTATTTCACCCATTAAGTGCTAAATAAAGTAATAGGGTTGACCATAACAGGGTTGAAGATGTCATCTTAAATCAGCCATAGGGATTGACACATTAAGTTTTCCACCACAAAACACCAGAAAATTGCCAAAAAGAGTAGAACCAGCTCACCTGCTTTTACACTATGATTGATGATTAGATGTTCAAATTATTTAAAAAGGAATAGTTTCACCACATTAAAACAAGTGTTCAGTTCAGTTCATGCAACAGAGTTGACCTTAAAATGAGGGACAGTTTTTTTTWTTTTTTATACCTTAAACCAAATCACTAATAACATGAAATAAATATTAAAATACACACAGACTAGATAAATCAAAATCTGTGGGGCAGAATCTGTGGGGAAGAAATGTCTACTTTTACTTAAATGTCTAATTGTACTACTTTTACTTAAATGTCTAATTGTACTACTTTTACTTAAATGTCTAATTGTACTACTTTTACTTTGCACCAGTGCACGTCCATCTCAGCACTGATCCATCTCAGCACAATATCCTATTTCACTGCAGCACTCACTGTTTGCATGTTAACTGGGCTGGAACACTCTTAACAATGGAAATGAATCCTCAATGTCTTGTTCTAAGAATGCCTCACATATCTAATACGCTTTGCTACAGTCCTCTGGATGGGAGAAACAAAGTCAGTGGTTACAAATGACTGACAAAATGACACTGGAAGGTAAAAAATCTTGTGCCATGAAAGAGGCCTCAAAGACAAATAGTTGACATGGGAGTATTTTTAAGCAATTTTGTGTGGAGCTCTGATGGACACAAGAGCCGTCTAAAACAATGGATGGGGGACAGACAACGAAATCGTAGAAAAACACACTTTCACATCCAACCATCAAAGCAAAGTAAAAGCTTCAGAGTCGTGAACTTCAGCCACAAAAGGATTGACTTTCCACCTGCAGCCTGAGAAATCACTGGTTTTATTCCATAGCTGCATTTAGCTTTTTCCTCTCCATAGCCTGCCACTTTAGCCAACAACAACTGTCACCTTCCCCCCTGGAGTGTGTACAGTGAGAGAGACTGTAACTGAATGTGAGTTTCCACACAAACACAGAGTTTCTCTGGAACTGGAGCCCCTTGGTGAAATACATGCATCAACAAAGTCATTGACAACCCACATTAACAAATCACAAATTGTATGATCTTATTGTCAGAATCTGCAATTACTGACCAGAAATGTGGGACATTAAAAGAGAGATGAAAAAGGAGGTAGTATGGAAAAACAGCTGTGGTGGTCGCCGGCCAAGACTCCACTGCCAAAACTGTCCGTCGCTGAATAAAACAATTCTTTTTGGAAAACATACAGTAGGGTGATTTTTATTGAGGTTTGTTTATGCCTATTTGGGGTAATTCACAACACGGTCATCTGTGAACTTGAAAATGCMAACAATGTATACAAAATACATGCCAATATGAAGTTAATTTAGATCCATTACATGCTTTACATTTTTAGTAAACATATTCAGCAGACTTTCAGGTGTACCCATCTAGAGAGTCTGATTTACAGTATTAGAACAGAAAGAAGAGCCATTGTCTATCAGAATCCCCTAGAGCAGGGTATTCAACTCTTACCCTACGAGGTCCRGAGCATGCTGGTTTTCTGTTCTACCTAATAATTAATTGCACACCCCTGGTGTCCCAGGTCTAAATCAGTCCCTGATTAGAGGGGAACAAAGAAAAAAAGCAGTGGAACTGGCTTCTAGGTCTAGATTCGAGTTTGAGGGCTCGAGAGAGTAAATACATTTTCAGTTCACTGAATATTCCATAGTTAGCTGTTATGGGTCAGGCCTTGCATAAAAAATGAATTCCAAAAAACTCAAATGCAGTAAATGCATTATTTATTTTCATATACTTTCTTCTAGAGCTCAGATTGAATTCCCCTGCTTGGTGTGATTACTTCCCTTTTAAATGATATGTATACAGAGGACCACCTCCCAGTGGGATATAATTTGAGGCAGCATTTAAAGTGATGTGCCATACATTGAGCTCCAGGATTAAAGGACCACTTCATTCCTGCAAATTAAGACGGCAGATTGAGATGGAAAACTCTGATTTTCAGAGGGAAGCAGCTGGTTACATAAATCATACTCATATGAGCGGAGGTGAGCTTAAACAGTTTGCTGCTCCTATTTCATACACCCCCTCAGTGCACTCTGACCACCTCTACTTACACTCACTGCCTCCAAGGGCAGAGAATCACACACAACCAAACCTGCACAAGCAGGGCAGCAGTTCAGATGGCGTGAAAGGATCTACAGTGCCTTCAGAAAGTATTCACACCCCTTGACTTATACCATATTTAGTTATGTTACAGCCTGAATTCAAAATTGATTAAATGTATTGATTTTCTCTCACCCATTTACACACAATACCCCATAATGATAAAGTGAATCTATYTATTGAAAATTAAATAMAGAAATAATCTAATTTACAGTGGCCTAAAGTACTTAAGTACAAATATTTAAGTACTACTTAAGTATTTTTGACAACTTTGATTTTACTTCACTACATTCCTAAAGAAAATATGTACTTTTTACTCCCATACATTTTCAGGGACACCCAAAAGTACTTGTTACATTTCGAATGCTCAGGCAGGACAATATCAATATAACGCATTGTAATCCCTACTGCCTCTGATCTGGTGGACTCCCTAAACACAAATACTGCATTTGTAAATGATGCCCGAGTGTTGGAGTGTGCCCGTCTGTCTGTAAATACATTTTAAAAACTACAAAATCATGTTGTCTGGTTTGCTTAATATAAGGAAYTTGTAGTATTAGTATAGTATTACTTTCTACTTTTACTCAAGTATGACAATTGAGTACTTTTCCCACCACTGTACTTAAATGGATACTTCGGGATTTTGAGAATGAGGCCCTTTATCTACTTCCCCAGAGTCAGATGAACTTGTGGATACCGTTTTCATATGCACGTTATTCTTTTTCRTGCTCTGTCAAATTGGTTGTTGATCATTGCCAGACAGCCATTTTCAAGTCTTGCCATAGATTTTCAAGCCGATTTAAGTCAAAACTGTAACTTGGCCACTCAAAAACATTCAACGTCGTCTTGGTAAGCAACTCCAGTGTAGATTTGGCCTTGTGTTTTAGGTTATTGTCCTGCTGAAGGGTTTTTCCTATAGGATTTTGCCTGTGCTTAGCTTTATTCCGTTTCTTTTTATTTAAAAAAACCTCCCTAGTCCTTGCCGATGACAAGCATACCCATAACGTGATGCATCCACCACCATGCTTAAGATATGAAGAGAAGTACTCATGTGTTGTGTTGGATTTGCCCTAAACATAACGCTTTGTATTCAGGATATGAAGTTAATTTCTTTGCCATATTTATAGCACTTTTACTTTAGTGCCTTATCGCAAACAGGATGCATGTTTTGGAATATTATCTTTCTGTACAGGCTTCCTTCTTTTCACTTGGTAATTTAGGTTAGTTTTGTCGAGTAATTACAATGTTGTTGATCCATCCTCAGTTTTCTGTTATCACAGCCATTAAACTCTGTAACTGTTTTAAAGTCACCATTGGCCTTAAGGTTGAAATCCTTGAGTGGTTTCCTTCCTCTCCGGCCTCTCCGGCAAGTTAGGAAGGACGCCTGTATCTTTGTAGTGACTGGGTGTAATGATACACCATCAAAAGTGTAATCAATAACTTCACCATGCTCAAAGGGATATTCATTGTATTTTCTTTTACACCTTTTTCTCCCCAATTTCGTGGTATCCAATTAGTAGTTACAGTCTTGTCTCATCCTTGCAACTCCCGTACGGACTCGGGAGAGGCAAAGGTCGAGAGCCGTGCGTCCTCCGAAACACAACCCAACCAAGCCGCACTGCTTCTTGACACAATGCCCACTTTACCCGGAAGCAAGCCGCACCAATGTGTCGAAGGAAACACCGTACACCTGGCGACCATATCAGCGTGCACTGCACGCGGCCCGCCACAGGAGTCGCTAGAGCGCGATGGGACAAGAACATCCCTGCCGGCCAAACCCTCCCTTAACCTG
The DNA here is from genome assembly GCF_002910315.2 of Salvelinus sp. IW2-2015. Classification (NCBI taxonomy): domain Eukaryota; kingdom Metazoa; phylum Chordata; class Actinopteri; order Salmoniformes; family Salmonidae; genus Salvelinus; species Salvelinus sp. IW2-2015. Next base: position 12,836,024 of record NC_036868.1, on the reverse strand, counting down.
GACGACGCTGGGCCAATTGTGCGCCGCCCCATGGGTCTCCCGGTTGCGGCCGGCTGCGACAGAGCCTGGAATCTCTAGTGGCACAGCTAGCACTGCGATGCAGTGCCTTAGACCACTGCACCACTCAGGAGGCACTTGCTTTTTTTTTTTTTTGTAAAAGATTCTAAGAACATAATTCCACTTTGACATTATGGGGTATTGTGTGTAGGCCAGTGACACACAATCAAAATGTTTATCCATTTTAAATTCAGGCTGTAACACAACAAAATGTGGAAAAAGTCAAGGGGTGTGAACACTTTCTGAAAGTACTGTAAGTGGATAAGCTGTGCCTGGTCAGCCTAAGATGGCTGGCACCTACAGTACACTCTTGGTCAGCCTAATTTCCGAGACTCTGTGGCTCCGTCCGTACAGTGTGCAGTGCTACAGGGGAACAGCAGCGTGGCCACCAGGTCCTCCGGACCAGCTGTTTCAGAAGCTCTCAGAGGCAGTGAAAGTTTGCCCTCTGGACGAGCTCCCTCTGCCAAAATGTCAGTGTCATATCGCATCTGCAGGATAAATTGTTCCCATCAATTGTAATCACTTTATTTTTAAGATGATGGACACTGCGTCTGCATCGGGCCGCCAGATTCTTTGAACTGTGCGGTTTGTGATTAGTATTATATCTCCCTTCTAAAAGAGGCAGACCCTGTCTGACAGACATGTTTTGACTGTGTATATAACTGTGGTCTTTGTTTGATTTAAAAAAAAAAAATTGGCAAAGATTCTTTATATTTTACTGTAGTCTTTGTTTGATTCAAAAAATAGTTAAAGATTCTTTATATTTTTTTGTAGTTGTTTGATTTTTGAAATCATTTTTTTAGTAAAGATTCTTTATATTTCAATATAGTCTGTTAGATTTTTTTACTATTTTCTTTGGTTAAAAATTCTTGATATGTCACTGTTCGTTTGATTTTTGAAATAGGTTTTTTGGTAAAGGTTCTTGATATTTTACCTTAGAGTTTTTAAATCGTTTTTTTGGAACAATTCTTATTTTTTTTGTTAATTTCATGCAATTCTGCACATTTTGCCATGGGGCGTAGAGAAAATGTTGCAGTTTTAAAGCAAGTTGACTGCAATTCTACACATTTTGCCATGAGGTGGAGAAAAGATTTTGCAATTGTATAGGAAATTTCATTAAATTCTGCTCATTTTGCCATGGCGCGGAGAGAAARATTTGCAATTTTACAGCAAATTTCCTGCAACTCTACACATATTGCCAGAGGATAGAAATGTTAGCAGTTTTTAATATGATATTTGAGTGAGAGTGACTAACAAAATTAATAGGGGCACCCGGTCGGTAATTCGACCTTGATTACTACAAGTTTAGATAGCTGGCCACTAGACTAATTTACCAATCCAAAGACATTTAGCTGACATGGTTAATTGAGTGACTGTCAGTGGCTGACATAAGAGAAAAACTGCTAATGCACAACCACATTTCAAAATTGGACCTTGTATTCTACTATTCTAACTCTCAACAGTAAGTTGAGACCCCGACTGAGTTCTTTMAAAAATCTTTGGTGATAAACTGCATGTGCAACAATTTACTTTGACCTGAATACATGAGGGGAGTGGAAAGTTGCCATAACACAGGAGCTCTCTGACATAGATACTGTATTTGAGCAACAACATGTTGTTTTCTGTTCGTTGCTGTAATTGATAATGCACAAGAATCAAACAATGTGTTCGCATGTGTGCATGTTGGTGTAGGTGTGAGGATCATAGGGGAAAACAGAGAGAAAAAAGGGCCTCTCTCTCACACCTTTAGACCTGCGCTGTCTGTCCATGGTGGGTGAGGAATGTTGAGAGCCGGGGAGCTAGAGTGCTGGATCCCACACAATGCCAGGATTAAGTATCAGCTATTCCAAATGTCAACAATTCTTCACTCTCCAAAGCCACAGCACTTTTTCATGTCCCATGACCTCCTGACTTGCTGTGATAATGGTAAACAAACATGGTCTTACCTGGCCAGGTAACATAAAACCCCCAAACCTCCTGCTCTGGCACCCCGTAGAGCCCAGGTCCAAGTCCCCCTACCATTAGGGTTGTTCCCCGGGAGTTGGGGGGGGGGGGGGGCTTTGGGAGCCATTGAAGGGGGCTGCTGGGGGAGGCTAATGGAGCTCAACAGTCAGAACGGCAAAGAGGGGAGGAAACGACAGAAGAGAGCAGAGACAGAGGAARGAAAGAGTAGGGGATGAGAAGAGATTGGTGAGGTGTGAAGGTGAGGTATGCTGAGAGCACTTCGCCTGCGAGGATCCTCCACAAGCTCAAGAAAATAGGAGAGCCTGACAGGTGATCTAAGAGGGTAGACCGAGAGGAGGAAGTGCATAGAGGATTTTGTCTTTCTTTGTGAGGGGGTTGTTTAATAAGAACATAGAGATTTTAATGATTGTCCTCGATATGGGAGCAGTGTTAATGTCAGAGGAGCCAAAGACTTCAAAGGCTTCATACGTAGAGCAAAGAGCATAAACAAGTGACATACTTGTTTACTGAAGGCTTTATTTAAGTATGTAGAGCAAGAAGGCTTTTATTAGATGTTTTATTACAAACAACAACAACAACAAAACAACAACTAAAATKATCATATGCCTGGCAATCAGGAGCACATTTAACTTGAGAGCTTTCCTCTGTCTACGTACTCAGGTCCATCCCACTTCAAGTATTATTTAGTCCTACATGTCAGTACAATCTTGAGACCTCACATTTTCTTTTGCAATCATGTATAATAGTGTTTGACAGTTATTTTGAATGAATTCAATATCAACATACACTTAGTGTACAAAACATTAAGAACACGTGCTCTTTCCATGACAGACTGACCAGGTGTATCCAGGTGAAAGCTATGATCCCTTATTGATGTCACTGTTAAATCCACTTCAAACAGGGAAGGAGACATGTTAAATAATCATTTTTAAGCCTTGAGACAATTGAGACATGGATTGTGTATGTGTGCATTCAGAGGTGAATGGGCAGACAAAAGTTAAGTGCCTTTGAACGGGTATGGTAGTAGGTGCCAGGCGCACCAGTTTGAGTGTGTCAAGAACTGCAACGATTCTGGTTTGTCACACTCGACAGTTTCCCATGTGTATCAAGAATGGTCCACACCCAATGGACATCAGCCAACTTGACACAACTTTGGGAAGCATTGGAGCCAACATGGGCCAGCATCCCTGTGGAACGCTTTCGACACCTTGTAAAGTCCATGTTCCAATGAATTGCAGGCTGTTCTGAGGGCAAAAGGAGGTGAAACTGAATATTAGGAAGGTGTTCCTAATGTTTTGTACACTCAGTGTATAAGTGATGTTACATCGTTCACACAGAGTTGATGGTTTATGGGAAGGGGGGTCAGGGACGCTGATTAAATGTTTTTTAATTAACCCAAACCACGCAACACAGTCACACCCCACTCTGTCTGTTACTGGGCAGTTCCCTGGTACTGTAACTGTATGGAATTGGATTTGCAGTCTTCATTCATACATAGGGATTTTAAGTCTCGTGGTTGGGCTCATTCAGGAGAATCACCTTTTGATCTTAGCAGCAAACATGGGACTCTGTTTTCTGTGTATTTCAAGTTCAGGGACTGTAACAACAGGCTGCTAAACGTTTAATTCAATGGTATGATTTATACATGAACATTTATAACTGACTGGCCAAATATCAAAAACATGATCCGATTGGGCCATATCTCATGTAAGACAAAGGGCATTTTGTGAGCTACGTCGGCTGTTATGTACAACCTTTCCGTGCTAGAGATATGCAGGTTGGAATTATAGCGACAGGGTTGAAAGTGAGAACACGTGGTGCAAAGTGAAGGAGTAAGACAACACAGGGGCAAGGATTGATGCTGAAATGCTACTGGTTGTGACACACGTAGGCCCAGTGTTGGCCAGGACACAGCCGGGCCGCGGCCGGTTCTGATGAACAGGTGGGCATAGCGCCTGTCAGTCTGCTGGAGATTGATGCTGTGGGTTAGAGCGAGGCCGGGTATTCTCTTACAGCGTAGACAGCTGTGCTGGTCTCTGCCTCGATGTGTTGTCTTTTACCACAACGGGACACTCTGGAGCCTTGGGTAATGGGCCAGTTGAACTCTGAGGGCCTTCTGAGTCAGGGACGAATTGTTGCACCCTCTCTCTCGTAGTTTATTTGATTGTCTGAAGGTTGATATACAGTGTGAAGGGGATAGTTGCCATTGAGAGACAGACACTTCTAGAATAAAGGAGTCATACAATCATAGTCCTCATTATTCGCATGAAGATTAATTTCAACATGTGTTGTACCAAATAAACTGGGCCTATGTTACTATTATAGCATTATGTTAGCATTATAGAATAATTTGGTCACACTTTGCAGTACACAGGCCTTGTGCCAGAGGTACAGCAATAGAATATCTTGTGTAATTACTGTGTTATATTACAGGAATGAAGCATGTAGTTACAGAATACCTATTGTATTTTTTTCTATATGTTATACAGAGCATTTTTGCTTTCAGTTGTTTGTGTTTACTTGTTAAACCAAATTAGCAGAAGTAAGTTCTATGTAATCACATACTTGCTTTGGCTTACATTATTTTCTTTCTTTGACGATTTTTTTTCCTTCTATGATCTGGAAACAACATGGTCTGTCTGCTCTGCCCTTCTACCTTCATGTGCTTCAATGAATAACAAGAATTCAATTGATTTTGTTTATTGGGAGTGTAACATTCTTAGAATTACTTGTCTCATTTGACAGCAAGGCAATTACAGTATAGAGGTACAGAACCATCAGAAACCCCATTTCGTGTTCAGTCCTAAATAAGTGAAAATAGGTTATCTTTTGAGTTTATTCTATTAAAGCTTTGTAATTAAAAAACCTGAGCAAGAGAATTTGTGTGGCTGACCGGTAATGATCAACATGCTTTCATGTTCAGTTTGTGGGTTTGCAAGCTTGGGTGAATTAAAATTCCATATCCCTCAAACGTTTACAGTAGCTTGTTGCCTCCTGTCTCTACTGCAGAGATGAAGGTGTGCTGGGGACAGCTGTATTTAAACTCTCCTTTGGTGTTGTTCCATCTCAACAACAATATCTCAAAAGAGGATGCACTTGATTGTTGCACACAGAGGAAGGCTATACACAGGTCTGGGATAAATAAATAATCCACTTATTTTTGTCAATGGAACCTATAGGAACATATATGAACCCCTGTAAGAGACGCCAGCATCACAGTAATTACACAAGTAACAGCATCTCTATGGCATGGGATGTCTTTTTTGCCAGTTGAGGCCTTCACCCGTTTTCAGTCTGAAATTAAGAATTCAAGAATTCTTAAACCTCAGCCGTATTCGGCTGCAGTGGTGCCTCTCTCTGGTTCAGTCCCAAATGGCACCCTATTCCCTATATAGTGCACTACTTTTGATCGGAGCCCTAGACCCCTGGTCAAAAGTAGTGCACTACATAGAGAATACGATGGCATCTGGATGGAGCCTCTGGCAGTCTCTACACAAATTAATACTGAAAATGAACAGAGGAAGAATTTCTGAAGAGTTCAGTGAACTACAATTCTACATGAAATCTTCCCCCACACATATTTCTTAGCTATTCTATCTTTGCATTGATCTTGTAACTTGTAATGATAAAAGTTCATCACAGTTTACTACTCATATCTCAAATCCAGATCTCACAAAACCAATGTGGCATTGTTGGAACACTGGTATACAGGCTACAATATTACATTATTATTCCTGAGCTGCTGCTGCTAACAATGGGAGCGCGTACCTTCAGACTACCTGTCCCCTGTCAGCTCACGCTTCCTCCATCTCAAGGCTTTTATTGGTTAACACAAAATCCTTCTGTCCTTCAATCTTTTCCATATTCAACTATAGAAATTGTGTAAAATATATTGCTGCAGTATAGGGCTGAGTTCAAAGATGGAAGCGGATGTGGATGAAAGCATACAGCATTGTCCAATGCATCCCTTTCATCCTTGGAAGACAGTCCCTTCTCCTTCTGTTGGCTTTTAAAAAGCCTCATCTGAAAGTCCAAACAGATAGGAGAGTTGTACGACAGAACAGCACCAATCAGTACCTTATTCCTAATCGGCCATGTGATAACATGTGGTTTGTATTTCACTTACATCTCTCTTGTATTGTGTATTGACCTTTCTTTATCGTTATGCCTTTACTATCCGGTTTGTTTCCAAACCTAACAAAACACAAGACAACAAACAAGCACTGTCTTAATGATAACGGTAGTCGAAGTCTATATGAAAGATTTAGCTTACAGCTTTGACTTGCATTCCACCACATGGTGGTTTATGTAACAAACACTTATCAAGTGGAAATATTTTCATTGCCAGTTAAGAGGATTTAGTGGGTAGTGTGAGATTGTTTACAGATCCCTGCTGTGATCTGGTACAATAGCTGCAGTTGTCAATTTTTCTGCCGATTTTGAACACTATGTGAGTGTAACGGCCTTCGTCTGGAGAAAGAGAGGAGGACCAAAGCGCAGCGTGGTAAGTGTTCATGATGAATCTTTAATAGAACAAACTGAACACTGAGATACAAGAACCATATCAGGCAAAAAGAAAAACCCAACATAGAAACACAAAACGTAGATAACCCACCCAACTCACGCCCTAACCATACTAAAACAAAGAAAATACAAAATAACTAATGTCAGAACGTGACAGTACCCCCCCCCCCCCCCAGGTGCGGACTCCGGCCGCAAAACCTGAACCTATAGGGAGGGTCTGGGTGGGCATCTGTCCGCGGGGCGGCTCTGGCGCTGGACGTGGCCCACCTCCACCATAGTCCTTATTCCACTTTAGTAGCATCCTTTGAGCGGCGACCCTCGCCGCCAACCTAGGACTGGCAACCCTACTAAAGGGCCCCACTGGACTGAGGAGCGCCTCTTGACTGAGGGCGGCGGACTGAGGGCGGCTCAGGACTGAGGGGCAGCTCCGGACTGAGGGCGGCTCAGGACTGAGGGGGGGCTCCGGACTGAGGGCGGCTTCAGACTGAGGGCGGCTCTGGCAGTCCCTGCAGGGGGGTGGCGGCGGCTCAGGACTGGCGGGCCGGCTCTGGCAGTCCTGACTGGCGGGCGGCTCTCGCAGCATCTGACTGGCGGGCTTCTGGCAGCACCTGACTGGTGGCAGCTCTGACTGGCGGGCGGCTCCTGACTGGCGGGCGGCTCCTGACTGGCGGGCGGCTCTGGCGGCTCCTGACTGGCGGGCGGCTCTGGCGGCTCCTGACTAGCGGGCGGCTCTGCGGCTTCTGACTGGCGGGCGCTCTGCGGCTCTTGACTGGCGGGCGGCTCTGGCAGCTCCTGACTGGTGGGGGCTCAGGACTGGCGGGCGGCTCTGGCAGCTCCTGGCTGGCGGGCGGCTCTGGCAGTCTGACTGGCGCGGCTCTGGCAGCACCTGACTGGCGGGCGGTCCTGACGTGGGGGCTTCCTGACTGGCGAGCGGCTTCCTGACTGGCGGGCGGCTCCTGACTGGCTGGGCGGCTCTTGACTGGCGGGCGGCTCTGGCGGCTCCTGACTGGCGGGCGGCTCTGGCGGCTCCTGACAGGCGGGCGGCTCTGGCGGCGGGGAGCAGGAACTGGAGGCCTGGTACGTGGTGCCGGCACCGGAGGGCTGGTGCGTGGGGCTGCCACAGGAGAGCTGGTGCGTGGGGCTGCCACAGGAGAGCTGGTGCGTGGAGAAGGCACCGGATAGGCCGGACCGTGGAGGCGCACTACAGGTCTCGAGCACCGAGCCTGCCCAACCCTACCTGGCTGAATGCTCACCRTAGCCATGCCAGTGCGGCCTATTCCACCTCGCCGCACACGTACAGGAGACACCATGCGTAGGGCTGGTGCCATGTACCCCGGTCCGAGGAGACGCACTGGAGATCAGATGCGTAGAGCCGGCTTCATGGCACCTGGCTCGATGCCCACTCTAGCCCGGCCGATACGAGGCACTGCTATGTACCGCMCCGGGCTATGCACACATACTGGAGACACCGTGCGCTCTTCCGCATAACACGGTRTCTGCCCGTACGCTCGCTCTCCACGGTAAGCACGGGGAGCTGGCTCAGGTCTCCTACCTGACTTAGCTACACTCCCCGTGTGCCGCCCCCCAATACATTTTTGGGGCTGCCTCTCGTGCCTGTTGCGCTGCCGTGTGCGTGTCGCCAACTCCATTCTCCTGTAACCCTCCTCGCACTGCTTCAGAGAATCCCAGGCGGGCTCCGGCACTCTCCTTGGGTCGACCGACCACGTTTCTATTTCGTTCCAAGTTGTATATTCCAGATCTCGCTGCTGCCCGATACCACTCTGCTTGGTCCTTTGGTGGTGGATGGTTCTGTAATGGCCTTCGTCTGGAGAAAGAGAGGAGGACCAAAGCGCAGCGTGGTAAGGGTTCATGATGAATCTTTAATAGAACAAACTGAACACTGAGATACCAAACAATAAATTGAACTACTGAAAACCGAAACAGTTCCGTGTGGAACACAACGACACGGAAGACAACCACCCACAAAACACAACAGAAAACAGGCTACYTAAATATGGTTCCCAATCAGAGACAATGACTAACACCTGCCTCTGATTGAGAACCATATCAGGCCAAACGAAAAACACAACATAGAAACACAAAACATAGATAACCCACCCAACTCACGCCCTGACCATACTAAAACAAAGAAAATACAAAAGAACTAAGGTCAGAACGTGACAGTGAGTGTGTAATGGCTTCAAGACTACGAAATGAATTAGGTATAAGTAAATAGTTTTGTATGATAAAGTGGGGACCCTACCAGGTAAAATACTCACTCTGCCACCCTCCTTTTTCATGCCCACTCATCTAGTCTCTGTCTAAAACAGAGATACTGTAGGAATTAAGTTAATGAGAGGACTCTGTCAGCAAGAATAATGGCAAGGCTAAAAATATATAACCCCTGATTCCCCTATCAGAGAAGTGAGCCCCACTCAGCCACCTCCAGCAATGACTGAAATGACAAATTACTCTGTATAGCCCAAAACCAGCGAGTCACGCCACAAATGTTCTTGTCAAGAAGCTGTTTCATGTCATGGCCAGCTTTCGTGTTTCAAMTACTGCCAGTCACATAGAAAGAGACATAACAACCAAGGTCTCAACAGCATTCCATCTTTGTTTTCAGAGAACTGATATATTGCAGCTTGGTCTGCAATCTTCTTGCTAATTAAGGGGGAAATGTGCTCAACATACCAACGTACAAACAACATTTAAAAAAGTAGAATTCAGAGATGCTGGACAGTTCACTTGTTGATATGATATGGCATTTGTTCATGCATTTTTGTGCCTTGCAAGTTTTGTGCCATTCTATTTTCCATGGCTTAGCATATATAACCAACATAGCTATTCCAAAATTGAATTTAAAATAAACTGTTTACTATCAACATGTTTGGATTTGTGATTCATAGCGGCAATCTGCAGTTGCTGCATCCATTTCTGGACTCTTATTTTAATGATATATACCCATTGATATACACTGTACTTTACAAATGCCCATAGTCGCGGGAAGCAGGGGTGCTGAGGGTTCTGCAGCACCCGCTGAAAAATCAGAATAAAAAAGTTAATAAAACAACAACACATTTTTATTTATTTTTATCAACAAAAAAAGTTGTGCACTGGACCTTTACTAGTTCTGTATTAGCAGACCGATATAGCCATCTGTAGTGCACTCAACAACAACAACAAAAATATTCTGTCATTTCTCCAGCCCCATGCTTCAGCTATTTACCAAAACATTGGCTGGGCAACCGCTTGTTGTAGTTTGAACTGCAGATTGTCCCTTTAAGGGAAGCTTATGCAGTTGTCCCAAGATGGGTGGGCTTAATGCTTTAGGTGGTTTACCGGTATGAAATCAATTACATTGCAATTCGATTTGAGGATATTTCTTCAAAGAGTTCAGAAACTAGTCAGATGGTGTCTTTTTTTGTTGTTGATTTCTTTAAAATAWTTTTTTWWAACTATTTCACTTACGAACCACTGCTTTATGATTTATGGCAGTGGACTGCAGCCAAGGGTAAGAAACAGCGCAGCCTAGTGTAAAAATATGGAGGACACACATTTTCAATGGTACCAGCAAGTCAAGGACATTCAGTAAACTATACTGTAGGTTCTCAACGTTTCATCATTCCTACATGAATTATATGGAAAGCAGACATTGTAACAGTTTCAAGTGTGTTTTGATATTAAAAAGTCTATACATGATTTTTTTATCGAATGTAGGCCTATTCATGTTTTTCATGTGGGAAAATTGTGAATGTCAAAAATATTACATAAAATAATGCATGATGAGTATGCACAGTAACAAGAACCTCTGAAATTTTAGGGTCAAAATGTATGTGAAGAAATTAGATTTGTAAACAACTTCACAGCTGAAAAACAACTGAACAGGTTAACCATTTTCTTAACTGGTGGATATAAAAACAAAATTAAACTCCTCTCCAAACAAATAAAATAGCAGACCATTGGATACAACTATAATTGTGTTGTGGAATTAACATTAAAAAGTGTTTTGGCTTTTGTATTATAAAAATGAAATGGAACCTTGAGCGAGACCATTGCAAAGAAAGCCTAAACCCTTCTTTTCATTAAAAGAGAGACACTTTAAATTGTGGTCTGAAAATGGGATATTGATTTAGCACAAGCCTTGAATAGTGAGGTGCCCTCACCTTTCTAATGAAACCTTGGAAAAAGTACTATTGTACTTTTGTCGTTATAGGACAGACATTGGTGCCCTTGAACTTTAAAAACTACAACAACATGGACGTGTGTATTCTCTCAAATTCTATTCAGTTTAAACAAGGCATATGAAGACCCCTAAATCTAGAGTTAGAATAGCGAAATCAAATGCAATTTCTTCATTCATAGTGCTTAATTTCACCCACCATTTCTGCTCTCAGTCATAACATTAAGAATGCATGATAGAATGCTCAAGATGTGTAAAAAAAATCTCACATGTGGAAAGATAACCAGCCTTGATTCAATCTAACGAAAGAGAAAACAGGCACAGTATGACAAGGACTATAAGATAAATCTTCACCAAAGCTGTTGGTGCATGAAACATAACCATAACCATCTAGACATTATTATCGTAATTATTTTTATTTTATTGATGGTAATTTGATTTAGTTATTGCAATCTGCTTTCAGCTGGCAATAGTTTTGGGATAATGGTGAATATGCTGCAAGCTTGGTGCATATTGAGAACCATTCAGCTGTAATTGCAGGGATATAATCTAGTAAATCATCTTTGAGTTCCTCTTAGTTTTCTCCTTGTACATGAAAATACACTGTATAGATCATCAGTAATGGAAAATCATTGCCTTCACTTATCGACAATGGCTCTACAACATACTGTCTGATTAGCATTAAGTGCAATATGAGCAGGTATATGAATATGTTCAGTGGGGGGGAATTAAACCTGCATACGCATTTCTTTTTTCATTGTGGCATGGCGTCAGGGAGATTCAAAGCGATCTTCTGTTCTCTATCCATGGAATTAGTCCACTGCGTCACCAGGATGGAGCTAGCATGGAATGTTTTTTTTTCTTTCTCAAAGCTGTTAATTTTTACGTTGTTTCTTAACATTCTCGGAACGTTCTGAGAACATGCCATTGAATGGAACATTGAGGAAACCTGTAGAAAACGTTACACTGAAGTACTGAAATTCCCATAGCATTGAAACATATGGTTCTCAGAACATTATGCGCTAGCTGGGTAGTGTGCACCATTCCCTGAATGTTGTGGGAAGGTTGTATGCAAAATAACCATAGGACAACCAAGCTCTCACCAAGCTCTAAGAAGCATATGGTTCTCAGAACGTTATGTGCTAGCTGGGTTAAGATAGCCTACACTTAGGTGGGTTGGTCAGGGAAATGAGTCGGAAAACTCCACCCAAAATCTACATTTTGGTATTTGTTTCATTAGTCCATTGTTGACATAGTCCCAAAAATGTTTTCCTTGTCAGCACTCAAGTTTTTAAGATATGTAACTTTCAAAATATAGACATCATCTTCATATGATGCATTTTGCATCATATGATGCTGCGTTTGGAACATATTATGGCTGATTTAAGATGAAAGCGTTAACCCTGTTATGGTCAATCCTTTTACTGTCACGCCATGATCTGTTTCACTTGTCCTTGTGATTGTCTCCACCCCCTCCAGGTGTCGCCAGTTTGTCTTGTATGTTTCCAAGTCAACCAGCGGTTTTCCGTTCTCCTGCTTTTTGCATTCTCCTTTTTCTAGTCCTCCTGTTTTGACCCTTACCTGTTTCTGGACTTTGTACATGCCTGCCTGATCATTCTGCCTGCCTTGACCACGAGCTTGTCTGCCACTGTACCCCCTGGACTCTGATCTGGTTTTGACCTTTTGCCTGTCCCCGACCATTCTCTTGCCTACCCCTTTGGATTAATAAACATTGTAAGACTCCAACCATCTGCCTTCAGTGTATGCATCTGGGTCTCGCCTTGTGCCTTGATATTTACTTTATCTGGCCCTTACTATAGTTTTCACCAAGTTACACTACTGACAAATAGTTGAAAATAATCCAGACAAGATCTTGCCTGTCCCCTGTGAACACATTTACTGAAAACTGTAGGTCAATGTCATTTGAAAATAAAATGTCATTTGAAAATAAAATGTAAACTTTCTGAGGACAAAGGAGAGTAACCAGCCTTATGGACTTTCATGAAATGTAGGCTACTGTAAATTACAGCCATAATCTATTGAGTCTGTTCCAGTGGCAACCAACGACTGTGCTATTTGTTCAGGCTCCTCCCTTTTCTTTTATTGAAAATTGTTTCTCACCTTGGGGGTCATACCTCATTTAGGTTCAATATAATGTGTAGGTAATAAGCACTGAGACAAGAGTAGTCGCCATTGAAATGGGTGTTATTCCCTGTATAGAAAAAAGAGGAAGAGATCCCTTCCCAATCAACATCGCCATCTGCAGGCTGCTATATTCTATCCATATTTGTTTCAACATAGCGGGCCATTTAGACGATTATTTTATCCAAAGTCAGTGATTCAATCAATTACAGACAGTGAATTTCCAGAGTGCTTTCAGAAGTGTGGTTGCTTTGCACAGCAAGTGTAATGGGTGACACGTGAAATAGTTGTGTAAAAAAAGGAAGTCGATGCTTTCTCTGCCTTCAGCACAGAAAGTCACATACTTCAGAGTGACCTCAAAATAACCTCAAACCATTTTCAGACTCAGTTCTGTAATAGGAACATCAACAGAATGAAATATTTGCTGTAGATCACTCTGCATCTCTCCCAAATATAACTAACCTCTCATGTCTCTCCTGTGCCTACAATTTTTGAAGTTTGCCTAACATGTAGTGCACAGAAACTCCACTAGGATGAGATATAGTTCCACTATTCAATTTATGGACCAAAGATAAACATTAAAGCACAATCTGTAAGATTCCTTGCTGTTTAATAATCAAAGTAAAAAAGGAGAAAAATTKAGAAAAAGTACATCAAGGGGATTAAATATATGACTAACAAACGATGGTCCACAGCATTAAGACAGTCTGTCCTTATGAGTCTGTCTATCTGGATACTTCCTCCCGTTTTAACTCATTACTGCATAATCATGTCACTATAACACTTTATGTGCCTTTGGTCCCCGCACTTAGTTCTAGCCAGCTAGTGATTTACTCTGCTTGATGTGATCTATACCAGGTAGTAAGCCTAATCCCCAGCTGCATTTTCCATTATCAAAACCATAAAAGTGTATGGATTCCCTGGTCAGTCTATGGCAGAAGTGTTTTGTCTCATAATTTATTGTGATATGATATGTGATAGGAGCCCATGTAATAGAGGCAGTGTCTAATGGAGCTCAGATGTAGACGTGTCGACGGGTTTGTTGCAGCTAGCAGCAGGCCCTGTAACAAGGATAGGGGAGCTCCCACAGTCACTCATCATCTCCCCTGAGAGAACAGCACTGTGACTGTTTGACAGTGTATAACTGCTCTGTCTTTGGCAAGAGAGCAGCAGGGGGACAATTTGGAGATGGCCCTTACAGTAAAGTAGATCTTTGTTTAATTATCATTATCAATAACCGTCAGCTACGCTGTTCATCCACCAATAACAAATGTTCTAGTCACATTTTTCTATAAACAAGGAATTTAAAAAAATGGATTTCCCTAAAACGGCCCCAACAACAGTCAATCAAAATGACATTTGAATGTCTGGATAAAGACTTACAGAGACAGGGCAAAAGAGAAGCATGCATAAGGGTATTTGAACTCCATGAGTGTGAGAGAAAACAATGTGTGACATTATTTGAAAAGTTAAACTTCATATTAACATGATCTAATCAACCCATTATATACAAAACATTAAGAACACCTTCCTAATACTGAGTTGCAATCCCCCCGCGAAAGCGTGTCGAAAGAATTTTACAGGGATGCTGGCCCATGTTGACCCCAATGCTTCCCACAGTTGTGTCAAGTTGGCTGGATGACCTTTGGGTGGTGGACCATTCTAGATACACACAGGAAACTGTTGAGTGTAAGAAACTAGTTGCAGTTCTTGACACACTCAAACTGGTGCGCCTGGCACCTACTAACATGCACCGTTCAAAGGCACTTCCATTTTATGATCTTACCACATTCACCCTCTGAACGGCACACATACACAAACCATGTCTCAATTGTCTTAAGGCTCAAAAATCCTTCTTTAACCTGTCTCCTCCCCTTCATCTATCATAGCTTTACCTTGTCAATCTATGGCATGAAAAGAGCAGGTGTTCTTAATGTTTTGTACACTAGGTGCATGTCTTTCACATATACTGCACAAAAATATAAACCTAACATGTCGTGTTGGTCCCATAATTCATTGACATAAAAGTTCCCAGAAATGTTTAATACGCACTGTTAGTGAGCATTTCTCCGTTGCCAAGATAACACACGTGACAGATGTGGTATATTAAGAAGCTGATTAAACAGCATCCTCATTACACAGGTGCACCTTGTGCTGGGGACAATAAAAGGCCACAAAAATGTGGAGTTTTGTCACACAACACAATGCCACAGATGTCTCTAGTTGAGGGAGCGTGCAATTGGCATGCTGACTGCAGGAATGTCCACCAGAGCTGTTGCCAGATAATTGAATGTTAATTTCTCTACCATAAGCCACCTCCAATGTTGTTTTAGAGAATTTGGCAGTACATCCAACCGGTCTCAAAAACGCAGACCATGTGCAGACCACGTGTAACCACTCCAGCCCAGGACCTCCACATCAGGCTTCTTCACCTGCGGGATCGTCTGAGACCAGCCACCCAGGCAGCTGATGAAACTGTGGGTTTACACAACTGTAGACCTTCTGCAAAAACTGTCAGAAACCATCTCAGGGAAGTTCATCTGTATGCTCGTAGTCCTCACCAGTGTCTTGACCTGACTGCAGCTCGGCGTTGTAACCAACTTCAGTGGGCAAATGCTCACCTTCAATAACCACTGGCACACTGGAGAAGTGTGCTCTGCATGGATGAATCCTGCTTTCAACTGTACTGGGCAGATGGCAGACAGCATGTATGACATCATGTGACCGAGCGGTTTGCTGATGTCAGTGTTTTGAACAGAGTGCCCCATGGTGGCGGTGGGGTTATGGTATGGGCAGGCATTAGCAGTGGTTGAAAAATTACTCAATTGCAATACTTGAGTAAAAGTAAAGGTACCTTATTAATAGAAAATAACTCAAGTAAAAGTGAAAGTCACCCAGTAAAATACTACTTGACTAAAAGACAAAAATTATTTGGTTTGAAATATACCTCAGTGGGCCTCCCGAGTGGCGCAGCGGTCTAAGGCACTGCATCGCAGTGCTTGAGGCGTCACTACAGACTACAGACTTGAGGCGTCACTCACAATCGGCCGTGACTGGGAGTCCCATAGGGCGGTGGCGTCCGGGTTAGGGGAGATTTTGGTTGCAAACGCTGTGTCTTTGTGAGATGCAGAGTAGGTGAACGGATGATCTCCGTATGTGTGGTTCCCACCACGAAGCACGGAGGAGGTATGATGGTGCTTTGCTGGTGACACTGTCTGTGATTTATTTAGAATTAAAGGCACAATTAACCATCATGGCTACCACAGCATTCTGCAGCGATGCGCCATCCCATATGGTTTGCGCTTAGTGGGACTATAATTTATTTTTCAACAGGACAACGACCCAACACACCTCCAAGCTGTGTAAGGGCTATTTGACCAAGAAGGAGAATGATGGAGTACTGCATCAAATGACCTGGCTTCCACAATCACCCGACCTCAACTCAATTGTGATGGTGTGGGATAAGTTGGACAGGCAGAGCGAAGGAAAATCATTGACTGACCTTCTTCATGTCTTAAAGTAATGATGGACTGTCGTTTCTCTTTGCTTATTTGAGCCGTTCTTGCCATAATATGGACTTGGTCTTTTACCAAATAGGGCTATCTTCTGTATACCACCCCTACCTTGTCACAACACAACTGATTGGCTCAAACGCATTAAGAAGGCAGGAAAGTCCACAAATGAACTTTTAACAAGGCACACCTGTTAATTGAAAAGCATTCCAGGTGACTACCTCATGAAGCTGGTTGAGAGAATGCCAAGCGTGTGCAAAGCTGTCATCAAGGCAAAGGGTGGCTACTTTGAAGAATCTCAAATATAAAATATAAAATATTTTTTGGGTTATAACATGATTCCATATAAGTTATTTAATAGTTTTGATGTCTTCACTATTATTCTACAATGTAGAAAATAGTCAAAATAAAGAAAAACCCTTCAATGAGTAGGTGTCATTAAATAAATAGCTAGAATAGCCAATGACCAATAGCATTGCAATTTATTACAGAATAGTAGGCCTGTATGAAGTAGGCCTACTAGTACCTCCTATTTGGCTGTTTTATCACTGGTGAAAGTCACCTATCTTCTTAGGGATTGTTAAATTACATTTGGCATGTAGCCTATGTAAGCCTACAGGCTTAATGGTTAACCATTGAACTAAGGACTACTATACTTACTTTCAATATTCCCCTTCTAAGATAAAACAGCTCAGACAGTTTCAAGGAGTAATGTTTGAACTGGTTCTATTTTAGTCTGAGTTCTCAGTACCTCCTATTTGGCTGATTTGAGTTAGTATAAAAGATCATAGGCCTATCTTTCAGCAGGGGTGTGCAGTTGAACAATTATTTTGATCAAGTGTTGCCTCTTGCCTGTCTTGGCTGCTAAACAAATATAGTCCTCTCCCCAACGACACCGTGGCTGTCAGACTGGTTGGTCGACCTGAGCACTGGGTGCCGCCTGTGGATGAAACACGGAAGAGTTCATTCAAGGAATCTACTGTGGAGATACAGGCAGGATAGAAGCGCAAGAAGCGAATCGGGATCCTTTGATTTACAGCAAACCTTCCTAAAGAAAATTATCCCATGAAGACGAGACAAATGTGTCTCCATATGCGATTTCGTTGCGTTACTTTGGATAAAATCTGAGATGTTGGGAAAGGAGAAACTTAATTTATTCTTTGTCGTTTGGACTATACTTTCCGCGTTTGGCGAAAAACTCGGTAAGTAAACTAACCGTCGTTAAAGCAACAGCGATTTACACGATTACCCATAACTTATTTTTTTAAATTACAACAGATTTTAGGTAACAGGTCTCGCTACTTTATATTCGATGGAAACGGAATATTCTTTAATTCAGCATGGCACCGATAGTTTGACATTTTACTAGACTTTGGTGTGCCATGTGTTGAAAGCACACCAGACGGTGCCTTAAACACATGACACATAAAGGGTTATTAACTCTCTGAGCTGTATTATCTTAGAAGGGGAATATTGAAAGTAAGTATAGTAGTCCTTAGTTCAATGGTTAACCATTAAGCCTGTAGGCTTACATAGGCTACATGCCAAATGTAATTTAACAATCCCTAAGAAGATAGGTGACTTTCACCAGTGATAAAACAGCCAAATAGGAGGTACTGGAGCTGAAACTATAATAGTTGTGTGATTGATCATCCTCCTGTATCACCACACTAATGGGCGGCATGGCTCGATTTTGTATTATTTAGCCTGATAGGCTCATAGTAGGATACGGTGCATTATAATGACAATGGAGCAGTGCCATCCTTTTGTGCCTGTGCTCCTGTGGTATTGTCTCTCAGTACCAAGGAGTCACCACTGGCTGCTGAACAATGCCCTACAGCGCCACGCATGCCTTAGCAGTTTAGGAGACTCAGCCAAAGCTCTCCCACTGGCTGCCTTTGGGATCCTTGTGTGGATCCATGCAGTGAACAGTTTTAGTCCAATGCACATTGTAGTCTGACAGAGCCCCTCTACCTGGTATTACTGTATGGTGAGCCTCCCTGCCTGTTACATTGCATCTGCTTCCACAGCCCCCCCTCTGAGTGTGTGAAGTGAATATTTCATGTTTGTCCCGAGGGCAGGAGTCAGCCAGGTGTTCAGGAGAGACGATGAGAGATGCACTGGCATTTAAAATTTAAATAGCATAATTATATTCTCTGTTAGTAAAAATCAATGCATGAGTTTGCTGGTGTATATCAGTTTGACTGAAGTGAAATAAGGATGCATAAAGGTTTTACTCCAGTGAAGTATGTGCACTGCATAGAGAGAAATGCAACCTTGCTATGAATGAGGAATCTCAAGGAACAAAAAAAAGGCAATAAGTGAAATCTGACTGAAACCTCCAACACATGAGCCCATATCTGAGAGGATCAGATAAATGTCTAGGTCATTGAAGATATATATAAACAAAACAATGTCTTAGTAGGTCTATCTGCTGGGGACGCTGTCATGTAAACATTTTGTTGTACAGTAGGTATTTAAAGTGCATGTGGGCTGAGCCTGGATTTTTATTGTTCCAAACAAACCACTACTCAAAAAGGCTCTTGAGGGGATCTTAAAGGGCCCACTCTGACCTTCTCCTACTTTACCGTTGTGTGACGATGCCACCGCTCCTGTGCTTGCCCCCAGGTGGGTAGCTGCATCTTGTTTACATTTTTCGGTCCCGCTGTGGTGTCTGCCCAGCCTCACATCTGGACTGAGTCCAGCCTTGGACCACAAAGGCCACTGTGTGTGCCTGCCCAGTGTGTGACGCTGACGTAACCATCGCTGCATGGCTGTGGACTGGCCAGTCAAGTCAAAGCTGCCATCATGTGTTTTTTAATAGCCTCATTCATTTGTCCACAGGCCAACTCATTTTCTTTAAATGTTTTTCCATGAAATGTGATTTACCGTCCTTGGAAAGAAGAGAGATCCTGTAGAGATCCTTATCCAGAAACCAGTGTTATTTCATGCATGTTTTAGGCCTGTGTGAAATGATCCAGCACTGCACAGATCCTGCCATTGATGTCTGGACTATGTGTTTCTGTTCTACATACATCTAAATTCAAGGGCCCAGTCCAAACACTAGCCCCTACCTCCAAGCCCCAACCTGCTAGGCACTTCATGTTGGCTAGATCTGAAATAAATTGAATAGGTACGATGCATTGGGGATAGGTGTAAGCATAAGACGTGATAGTAGCGCAACTTTGCCCTATGATAAGCTAGGTAGATTTTTCACCATATTGTTAATAAATATTGCTAATAATTTCACATCTACATGAAGTCTCTAGGGATTAGAGGGACAGGGCCTAGGTCTGTGTGAAGCAGTCCCGGTGACTGGTCTCTGTGGGCCACAGCTGCCATGAAGCCCTTGCAGGCCTGTTAGTGCTGTCACAAGTGTTAATGCCACACCCAGGGGGACAGTGGATTAACCTCTCTGTAAACAGTGTCCACCGTGTCACCAGGGTGCTGAGCTAGGCCCGAGGCGTGGGAGCCACTGACACACCACACACACACGAAAGGGAAGCCCCACACCTTCTGAAAGAGCCTGGAGTTGGCCTAGCCCAAGCAGCTGAGCATCTCAGACAGACACCCCACCTCTCGTGCCACCCAATGGGAATCTCTAGAGAGAGATCGAGCATTGCCTTTCTTGGAGGTTGTGCTTTTTTTGCTTTGCTGTGTCTGCATTCTTAAGCAGAAATACATCAGCCAGGTATTTCTGTGAAGTAACTCCTATTTGTTTTGACTTGTCTGTTTGAGAAGATGTCCACTCATTGAGACATTGGCAAATTTTTACTCACTTTGATGTAATTAAGACTGCCTTCCAATAGCTGTCATCAGAGCTTGTATTTGTCTGACACAATGCAATGTGTACAGTGTCTTTTGTTTTGCTTGTCTTGACTTGTCTCCCTCCCTCAATGTCTACTTAACACAAGTGATTCCTTTCATATGTACTGGCACATTCTCTATGTAGACCTGCTGCTTTCCTTGATTCATTTCAAACTGTTAGCTTAGTAAAATTAGTCATGTTGGCTAGCTAGCAAACTGAACAATATGTCTCATTTACTGGTGAGGTTGTTTGGCGTGTTTGTGGAGTGAAAGTTGAGCCTTGAATGGTGAATGTTCTTATTTGCCTTCCAGTTTGAGAGAGTTCGTGTTTTTCTCCACCTAACTCCACCATCACGTGTGTTCCTCATATCATGGTTTAACTAGTCTTAAAAAATGTAACAGAAATACAACACCAAAATGGAGACGGAACTTCTTCTGATCTAACTTGACTTCTCTCCTATGGTTTTGTCCAGATGACGGTTGTGGCCACTCCATGCTGGGCCCAGAGAGTGGTGTCCTCTCCTCTAAGAACTACCCGGGAACCTACCCCAACAACACCTGGTGCGAGTGGAAGATCCGCGTGCCAGAGGGCAACAGCCTGGTCCTCAGGTTCGGAGACCTGGACGTGGAGGCACAGGATTGCCAGTTGGACTACGTTAAGGTCCTCAAGGGTGTCTACGGAGGCGAGCATGGTGAGTCTGAGTCAGCCATCTTGGCCTTGGCTATTGTCTCTCTGGTTCTATGTGGTGATGAAAGTGTGACCTAGCTAGCGGTGGTGCTGCACAGACCACAGTCTTCATAACATTCCTTCTCCACAGATGAAAAGCACATGTCAGACTGAGCTTCCCTATTCACTGAGACAAGGACAGTGTTTCTTCTGGGGTATTTTTTTATATATAAAGAGCCGGAGGAGAGGGCGGATGTCTTTGTTGTACTTGAGAATAGCCTCACACAAAGAGGAAGTTGTGGGTGATCCTGATGGTCTGAGGACATCCAAGCCAACAGAACGACATTGTTGTTTTGTCTCTGTACTCCAGAACTTTGGTATTTTCATCCATATTGGGTAAACCATTTACAGCATTTTTTGTACATAGTATTTTAGGGGACCAAAAGTATTGGGACAAATTCACTAGCTGTAAAAAGTTTAGTATTCACGATTATTGGTAATCATGGTAGCATCCACATTTAATGTAGATGTGTTTAGAAATATATTATATTCTTATTTACAATACAAGTGATTCCAAAACGACACAATACATTATTTACAATATTTCTATTGGGCACAAAATAATCTGAAACACAACCAAAACTAACAGCAAATGCATCCAACAATTTTGTAGAGTCACAAGCTTGATGTATACTGAACAAAAATATAAATGTAAAAATGTCAAAGATTTTACTGAGTTACAGTTTATATAAGGAAATCAGTCAATTGTAATAAATTAATTAGGCCCTAATCTATGGATTTCACATGACTGGGAATACAGATATGCATCTGTTGGTCACAGATACCTTAAAAAGAATATGGGCGTGGATCAGAAAACCAGTCCGTATCTGGTGTGACTACCATATGCCTCATACAGCGCGATACATCTCCTTTGCATAAAGTTGATCAGGGTGCTGATTGTGACCTGTGTAATGTATCTTTTTGTTTTTGTATTTTTTTCATAATTTATTTATTTGTTACCCCCCTCTCCCCAATTTCGTGGTTTCCAATTGGTAGTTACAGTCTTGTCTCATCGCTGCAACTCCCGTACAGACTCGGGAGAGGCGAAGGTTGAGAGCCATGCGTACTCTGAAACACAACCCAACCAAGCCGCACTGCTTCTTGACACAATGCCCACTTAACCCGGAAGCCAGCCGCACCAATGTGTCGGTGGAAACACCATACACCTGGCGACCGTGTCAGCGTGCACTGTGCCCGGCCCACCACAGCAGTTGCTAGTGCGCGACAAGGACATCCCTGCCGGCCAAACCCTCCCCTAAACCGGATGACACTGGGACAATTGTGCACCGCCCCATGGGTCTCCCAGTCGCGGCTGGCTGCAACAGAACCTGGACTCGAACCCAGAATCTCTAGTGGCACAGCTAGCACTGCGGTGCCATGCCTTAGACCACTGCGCCACTCGGGAGGCCCGGCCTGTATAATGTTGTCCAACTCCTCTTCAATGACTGTGCGTAGTTGCTGCATATTGGCGGGAACTGGAACATGCTTTCGTACACGTCGATCCAGAGCCACCCAAACATGCTCAATGGGTGACATGTCTGGTGAGTATGCAGGCAATGTAAGAACTGGGACATTTTCAGCTTCCAGTATTTGTGTACAGATCCTTGTGACATCAAAAAGCACAAGAAAGGATTTCAACACCAACCATATCAGATTGTTCTGAAATCCTTTCTGTTGTTAGAAACAGATAAGATTAGCATTCCTGCAACATTATTTTGTTTCTAATATTATTTTATCTTTGAGAAATTAAACTAATTGATTGCATCTAAATTGATAATTTTAATTTCTAGGATTCATATAATATTTTAACGACCCCCCCCCCCAATCCCACCTAACGAGTATATAGTATTAGTTCTCTGTGTCTGACAAGTAGTATGGACCTGCGGCTTGGACTATTGTTTCTTCATCCTATGAAATGTATTCCCAGTGAATTTGGTGATGTTTTTTTCAGAGAAATTTGTCATTGAATGTGTTAGGTTTATGTCCCATCCTACATCCTGATATTACCAGGTTCTGACTAGAGGTTGACCGATTAATCGGAATGGCTGATTAATTAGGGCCGATTTCAAGTTTTCAGAACAATCAGCATTTTTGGGCACCAATCATGGCCGATTACATTGCATTCCACGAGGAGACTGCGTGTCAGGCTGACTACCTGTTATGCGAGTGCAGCAAGGAGCCACGGTAAGGTGCTAGCTAGCATTAAATKTATCTTTTAAAAAACAATCAATCTTAACAAAGTCACTAGTTAACTACACATGGTTGATGATATTACTAGTTTATCTAGCTTGTCCTGCATTGCATATAATCAATGCGGTGCCTCTTAATTTATCATTGAATCACAGCCTACTTCGCCAAACGGGTGATTTAACAAGCGCATCCGCAAAAAACCATAAACCATAAACATCAACACCTTTCTTAAAATCAATACACAAGTATATATTTTTAAACCTGCATATTTAGTTAATATTGCCTGCTAACATGAATTTCTTTTAACTAGGGAAATTGTGTCACTTTTCTTGCGTTCTGTGCAACAGAGTCAGGGTATATGCAGCAGTTTGGGTCGCCTGGTTCGTTGCGAACTGTGAAGACTATTTCTTCCTAACAAAGACAGCCAACTTCGCCAAACGGGGGATGATTTAACAAAAGCGCATTTGCGAAAAAGCATAACCGTTGCACGAATGTACCTAACCATAAACATCAATGCCTTTCTTAAAATCAATATATAGAAGTATATATTTTTAATCCTGCATATTTAGTTAAAAGAAATTCCTGTTAGCAGGCAATATTAAACAAGGGAAATTGTGTCACTTCTCTTGCGTTCATTGCACGCAGAGTCAGGGTATACGCAACAGTTTGGGCCACCTGGCTCGTTGCAAACTAATTTTCCAGAATTTTACGTAATTATGACATAACATTGAAGGTTGTGCAATGTAGCAGGAATATTTAGACTTATGGATGCCACCCGTTAGATAAAATATGGAACGGTTCCGTATTTCACTGAAAGAATGAACGTTTTATTTTCAAAATGATAGTTTCTGGATTTGACCATATTAATGACCTAAGGCTCGTTTTTCTGTGAGTTATTATGTTATAATTAAGTCTATGATTTGATATTTGATAGAGCAGTCTGACTGAGCTGTGGTAGGCAGCAGCAGGCTCGTAAGCATTCATTCAAACAGCACTTTCGGGCATTTGCCAGCAGCTCTTCGCTGTGCTTTAAGCATTGCACTGTTTATGACTTCAAGCCTATCAACTCCCGAGATTAGGCTGGTGTAACCGATGTGAAATGGCTAGCTAGTTAGCGGGGTGCGTGCTAATAGCGTTTCAAACGTCACTCGCTCTGAGACTTGGAGTAGTTGTTCCCCCGCTGCTTTTGTGGAGCGATGGGTAACGATGCCTTGAGGGTGGCTGTTGTCGATGTGTTCCTGGTTCGAGCCCAGGTAGGGGTGAGGAGAGGGACGGAAGCTATACTGTTACACTGGCAATACTAAAGTGCCTATAAGAACATCCAATAGTCAAAGGTATATGAAATACAAATGGTATAGAGAGTAATAGTCCTATAATAACTACAACCTAAAACTTTTTACCTGGGAATATTGAAGACTCATGTTAAAAGGAACCACCAGCTTTCATATGTTCTCATGTTCTGGGCAAGGAACTTAAACGTTAGCTTTTTTACATGGCACATATTGCACTTTTACTTTCTTCTCCAACACTTTGTTTTTGCATTATTTAAACCAAATTGAACATGTTTCATTATTTATTTAAGGCTAAATTGATTTGATTGATGTATTATATTAAGTTAAAATAAAAGTGTTCATTCAGTATTGTTGTATTTGTCATTATTACAAATAAATAAATAAATAMATTTTAAAAATCGGCCGATTTAATCGGCATCAGCTTTTTTTGGTTTCCAATAATCGGTATCGGTATCGGCGTTGGAAAAATCATAATCGGACGACCTCTAGTTCTGACCCCCTTTAGTCATAGTATTTCTGACAAGTAATGAGACGTCTTGGGTTTTCTCCATGTTAGCAGCGCGTAGGACCACACAGAAAGCATTTGTCATGCAGCACTATAGCAGGATGTCTCTCCTCCAGCCTGCCACTGCTACTCTGAGTAAGAATTACTAGGCTGGAGGGAGGCTGGTGTGAAGAGCAGGATATGGGCTGAGGGTAGTGTTGAGCTGCTATATCCATCATGCTGTAGTGAATGATCATCATGCCCACTTTGCAACCCACCCACAGCTGAGGTTACCAGTACAGAGGCCAGGGTGTCAGAGGCCCTTTGAAACCTCAGTGGTGAAACACCTTGGCTTCTCTCCTCAACAGATTCCTGGTGAAAGTATTCCATCATTGACCAGGTTTCACATGTTTTGCTCATAAATATCCATAGGAATTAGTGATATTTACAGTATCCCATTCCCGGTCATACCTTGAAAGTTGTATTTTCACACTTCTTTGAAACTCCTTATATGACCCTTCAAATGTTCCGTAGGGCAATAGGGCTGGGGAATGTAATTATTTGTTCATCATGAAATCCCTCAGTGTTGTTGACGTGTAGTTCAGTGATGGAGTGGATATAGTGATTTCCACCCAGAGGATGTGGTTGCCATGGAGCTGACTGGTGGAGGCCTCATGATTCATCATGGTCGTCAGGTGAAGCAAAGCCACACAGGCCATTGAGACCAAACATAACCAGCACGGGCTGCCTGGCTGAGACCCGGTCTTTGGAAAGGGCCCTGGGCACTGTGCTGGGTTTGGGTGTCTCTCTCTCTCTCCCCCTCCCTTTGTCTGCCCTGCAAATTATTTACAGTGAGATTCCTGTCGCTGACAAAAGGGAAGCATTTTTTCCTCMTGTGTGTGATAGAGAGGAAGAGCAGTTCAGATGACATGTGGTTTGGGTTGTTGGGGCTGAAAATAGAGAGCCTTGTCAGGGAGACCTGGAGGGACAAACAGCCCCTGTGGGGTGGTGGGTAGGGGGGACCGTGTAGATGGCAGGTCAGAACCTGTCTGCCTCTCCCACCTCTCTGACCTCAGATATGGTCGCACCATCTTGTGTTGGTCATTTGGAATATGAAATGAGTTCATATTGCTGTCAAAATGCAGATGAATGGTGGTTATGATAAACCTATGTCCATCTCTCCTGTTGCAGTGTATGGGACCTTCTGTGGCAGCCTGAAGTCCTACCCCAGAGAGGTACACACGGACTCCAATGAGGTCATCGTCCAGTTCCGCAGCGGGCGCCACATCTCGGGCCGAGGGTTCCTGTTCTCCTACTCCTCAGGGGACCACAGAGGTTTGAGCCTCTCTCTCTCTAGATCTACACCTAAACTAATGATTCAAAGCTGTTTCATGCCAAAACAATGATCTTGATAAGAATACACCGTTGTCTGAATTCTACATGTGTGTTTTTCTGTGCGGTCCTTTGGTTGACCTTCTCTTTCCACTGAGGACAGTCAGTGCTACTGGTTAATCAATCAGCTGTGCCACGTGCCACCACTTGCCTGTCCTGTCCTGTCCTCTCCTTAGGGTAAACCCAGAAGGGTTGGGGCTGTTTCTACATGCAGCATTATCAAACACAGCATTGACTGCTGTAAGTCAGACCATATTGAATGACACACAGTCACGCTGTGTATGTGATGATCCAGGATATTCCAGGAGTTTACAAACTGGTTTTGGTGGTTATGCCTGTTTGCACCATTAAGATGTTGTTGACCAAAACATCATGTAGTTGATCACTAAGAGCAATGACTGTGTGCGGTGCGTGTGTGTGTCTGTGCGTGTGTGTGTGTGTCTGTGCGAGTGTGACATTAATGTTCATCCCAGAGGGAGTGAAGGAAGCAGGGTCTACATCCTGTTGTTGTGGTCCTTTCTGCTCCACAGGGCTGGTTTCCTCTGTCTGCTCTACTACTGGTCACATGGTATTTTCTCCCCTCATTGTCTCTCGGCTCCTCCCCTGTTTTCTCCCCTCAGATTTGCTCACATGTTTGGATAAAGGCAGCCATTTCTCAGACTTAAAATACAGGTAAGGTTGTTTCGTATGTGGCTGTGTGTCTGAGACAAGTCAAATGTCTTGCTTTGAGTCCTTGATTAACTGTAATGGCAATAGATTCCTAGATTGATTATGGGCCTTAATGAAAAATATTACCCCTTGTTATCCCTCAGCTAGTCAATTATCGCATTTCCTCAATATTCTGATATATACAGTTGAAGTCGGAAGTTTACATACACTTAGGTTGGAGTTATTAAAACTTGTTTTTCAACCACTTCACACATTTCTTGTTAACAAACTACAGTTTTGGCAAGTCCTATATCGACATATTCTGAAAGGCCGCTCAGCAAGGAAGAAGCCACTGCTCCAAAACCGCCATTAAAAAGACAGATTATGGTTTGCAACTGCACATGTGGACAAAGATCGTACCTTTTGGAGAAATGTCCTCTGGTCTGATGAAACATAAAAATAACTGTTTGACCATAATGACCATCATTATGTTTGGAGGAAAAAGGGGGATGCTTGCAAGCCGAAGAACACCATCCCAACCGTGAAGCACGGGGGTGGCAGCATCAGGTTGTGGGGTTGCTTTGCTGCAGGAGGGACTGGGTGGACTTCACAAAATAGATGGCATCATGTGAAGGAAAATGATGTGGATATATTGAAGTAACATCTCAAGACATCCGTCATGAAGTTAAAACTTGGTCGCAAATGGGTCTTCCAAATGGACAAAGACCCCAAGCTGTCACAACTTCTGCCGAAGTCGTTGCCTCTCCTTGTTCGGGCGGTGTTCGGCGATCGACGTCACCGGTCTTCTAGCCATCATCGATCCATTTTTCATTTTCCATTGGTTTTGTCTTGTCTTCCCACACACCTGTTTTCAATCCCATCCATTACCTCTTGTGTATTTAACCCTCTGTTTCCCCTCATGTCTTTGTCAGAGATTGTYTTATGTCAAGTGTTGTTTCTTGTGTATAGGTGCGCGACGGGTCCTCGTACCCATGTTTATTTTATGTATGTACATTTTCGTGTTTGGAGCATGTTAAGTGGATATTTATTAAAAGTCTCCATTTACACTCCGTTTAACTCTCCTGCGCCTGACTTCCCTGCCACCTATACACACGACTCTGACACAAGCATACTTCCAAAGCTGGTATTGGAGTGGTCATCACAAAGCCCTGACCCCAATCCTATAGAAAATTTGTGGACAGAACTGAAAAAGCGTGTGCGAGCGAGGAGGCCTACACACCTGACTCAGTTACACCAGCTCTGTCAGGAGGAATGGGACAAAATTTACCCAACTTATTGTGGGAAGCTTGTGGAAGGCTACCCGAAACGTTTGACCAAAGTTAAACAGTTTAAAGGCAATGCTACCAAATACTAATTGAGTGTATGTGAACTTCTGACCCACTGGGAATGTGATGAAAGAAATAAAAGCTGAAATAAATCATTCTCTCTACTATTATTCTGACATTTCACATTCTTAAATAAAGTGGTGATCCTAACTCACCTAAGACGGGGCATTTTTACTTGGATTAAATGTCAGGAATTGTTAAAACTGAGTTTAAATGTAATTGGCTAAGGTGTATGTAAACTGTATATATACAATTTAGATTCAAGTGTCTTATACTTCTCCATTAAGTCCATTTTGTCCCATTAGAGTGTAGTAATGTTGATGGTGTAAGCAGAGACCGTCTCTGGTGTGAAGAGATTACTTACCACTCCACTGAACCGTGTCCATCTGGTGAAATTGACAGGATGGGGCCAATGTGTTGTCAACAAGTGTGTTTTATTGTTGTCTACCCCCACAGGAAGTACTGTCCGGCAGGATGCAAAGCAGTGGCAGGCGACATATCCGGGGACATTTCCCAGGGTTACAGGCATGTAAGTAAAAGTCTAGTCCTTCTCAAAGGTAGCCTATTCTCTGGCTTTTTTCCAGGTTTATAAAGAGGACAGAAATGCTGTTTGATCACTGCCTCCCCCCTGGGGAAAGTTTTTAACCACAGATGTTGGTTTGCAGAGTAGGTATTTACGAGGCATCGTTGTGTTGTTGGAAGCCTTGGCAGCAGTTCTGTCCTAACAGGTTCTAGTCCCCTGAAGCAGCCAGCCAAGCACTTGTTTGTTTACCCTTGATTACATTGTCCTGTCTTCTGTCAGAGGAACACGACTGTTCTGAGGCACCACTTGGAGCACCTCAGCCCAAAGGTGCTTCGAGTTGTAGTAGGTCTGAATGGGCCCTTGTTAGGCGCAGAAACAGACACACCAGAAGCTGGACAGGAGAAGTTGTCCCCAGGCTAACCAGTCGTTGCTGGTGCTTTTGTCTGGCTGCTGCTGTGGAACACACATAAAGTGGTTGTGGAGGTATATTGGATGGGTCATCTGTTTATGTAACTGTGGTGCATTTTTACTCAGCAGCAGAGCTGGACTTTGCTGTTAGGTTGCATCACAGGGCAGCCAAACCACAGGGGCAAGGCAACTGTAAAACCTGGTGTTTGTGTGTAACTCGATCTGCTTTGTCTTAGGGCTTGTGTACTGTAGAATGCTTTGGGCTCATTACACATAGTTAGAGCTAGAGATGTCTACCTCTCTTTGTAAGGCTGTTTCATTGTAATACCTGGAAATAGTAGCTAACGTGTAATACCATAAGATGTCTAACACTCTGAGGTGAACAGCCAAACACACATATAGACTA
Source organism: Salvelinus sp. IW2-2015 (assembly GCF_002910315.2). Taxonomy (NCBI): domain Eukaryota; kingdom Metazoa; phylum Chordata; class Actinopteri; order Salmoniformes; family Salmonidae; genus Salvelinus; species Salvelinus sp. IW2-2015. The sequence continues at coordinate 12,806,418 of NC_036868.1, read as the reverse complement.
AGCTCTGTGAGAAGATTCTGGTCACTGTATTCACCAAAATACTCCAGAACTGTAGTTATACTAGTCCTCCTCTCTATGGGGCTCAGGATGCATTTCATGTGGGTCACCTGGATGGGTCGATCCCATTGGTCCTCTGGCTCTGCTACCCTGGCCAGCCCTGCATGGGTTTCAGTATCTAAAAAGAGAGGGGCTTTCCAGACCAGGGACTTTCCAAGCCTCCTGAGGTTTTGCTCTCTCTGGGGTTTGATTGGGGCTATTGAGCGGCCGCCCACCGTCCAGGCGGTCAGTGTGACAGACAGCTCCAGGCTTAGGAAGCCAAGCAGGGAGCCCCAGCCCCACAACAATAGGCCTGGAGGAGCACAACAACAGAGAACTTCCCAACCGTCTGCTGGGAAGAAGGATGAGCGTCGAGGGCTTGGCGTGCGTCGAGGGCTTGGTGTGCATCCCAAATGGCACCCTATTCCCTTTATAATGCACTACTTTTGAACAGGGCCCATAGGGATCTGGTTAAAAGTAGTGCACTATATAGGGAATAGGGTGCCATTTGGGAGAGACTGGGCCAGAGCGATTGATTAGTCCGCGTAGGCTATTGTATAGGGAGGGTTTGGTGGAGGGCCTAGATTATGAGGAGATGATGCCTGTGGAACAGAAGGTGTTTATCTGTCCACTGCACCCATTCAATAGACACACTCATTAGCATTTAGACCAACACGTATGGCATTAATGGTTCCTCAGAGTGTATTTATTATAACCATACAAGACCTCTACACATTGTGGCTATGTATTTTATACACTGTTTATCTGTAATTAATGTGGTTATCATACCATATGTCATAATTCAGTGTTAATAAGCACTAAGTGAATTAATAATTTAGCAACATATTTTGTTGGTTGAAAGGTCTACTTAGTTAGTGCTTATGACCCTTGGGAAATAACAGCAGGGAAGTAAGTGACAGCAGGGAAGTAAGTGACAGCAGGGAAGTAAGTGACATTTTGATAGTTCCTCTCCTACTCTGTAGTATTCCACACCCCTAAAATTAAATAGTCCGCAGAGGTTTAAACAAGGAGGTTAACAGAGGCAGGATACATGGACAATCTCAGTTAGAACCAGACGGTCTTTGGCTGATGTAGTCAAGCCATTATCTAGTCTAATACGCTCCTACTAGTAGCAGTAGCACCAGCCTTGAACCCAGCCCTGCTCCAGCAACAGTCCATGATTAGTCTCTAGCCATAACTCTGACTGGGGCCATGATATCATATACAAACTACCAGAGCCTATCCATCTGCTCCACCGGCTGACAGACAGGCAGGGCAGAGTTCAATGTGTTTACGGTGTGGTAGTCGGCCAACCCGGCAGTGTATAAATGATCAGAGTAATAATAATGAGACAGTTAAATCTGACCCAAGAGCAGCTGTTAGTCCAGATAAGCGACAGCCAGGCCTCTGTAAAGCAGCTCCTCAGGGCCCCAGCCACTGGCCCCCGATCTGTACCATGGCGCTGTCGAGGCAGCATCTCCCCCTCCTCCCCGCCCCCCCCCCCCACTCAGAGGAGAATAGTGCTCACCTATAACACCTAGTCACCAGACCAGCCAGGCTTTTTACAGGGACAGGGAGGAAATAGCTGCAGGCTGAAATGAGCCGTAACTGATTTTAACACTGAGCTTTCACCTTGTCTCCATGTTGAAGTTAGATTATATATTTATATTTCTTTCTGTCTTTTTTATCATGTTTGAACAACAATACGTTTTCAGAAATACATTTTTCACCTATATTAGTGTTTGAGTGCTTGTTTCAATAGATCCTTGATGGACTTTATGGAAAATTTTATCGGCAGAGCTACGGTTCATTTTTACAGCACTCCAGTGATTGCCATGTTAATTGTAAGGCATTTCACGTTGTCTTGTGGAGGAAATGCCTGTTATCCATCAAAGAGCTCCTTTTAACCTGTCCCAGCCCTTCATTTCAGCAGCAGGGTGGGGCGATCTCTGAGAGGTAGGCATCTAGCTATTCCAAAGGTACTGAATGTTAAGTGACAAAGTACTGCTTTCCTAAGTAACGCACCACAGAGAAGTATGTTTGACATTCCTGCTACAGCTGCAATTACTGTAAATATCGACCCTGAATGCAATCACAATGTGCATTTTTTTCCCACGTGTAAATTAAGTGTGATGTGATTGAGAATGCATGGGGCTTATATTAGATTAGCGTCTACTGTGGCTCCATGTCACGAGATTGCCTTTTTAATTTGGGATGAGATGCCTGCGCTCCCACTGCTGACACAGATGAATGACGGGGAGCTGCATTGCTCTCCTATGTGCCACGTTGAAGGGAACCTCAGACATGAGAGGAATGGTGCACTGATGGAAGCAGTAGTCCAAGCTCATTCACTTTTGTTGAAAGTCCAAGTTTTATGTATGTATTTCATGGCCCACACTCTCTTGATGAAATGTTTTTTTTAATGTCTGAGTGGTAGCACCACACACAGTTTGGCTAGCTCAGACTTCCATTACAAGAGTGTCTGGAGTTTTACACTTCTCCCACCTTCTYTGTGTTTAGCCCTGGTTGTTATCTGAGCTGTGTCTGTCTGTGTTATAGCATATCTGTCTCTTGTTTCAGACCTCTATGATGTGTTTGTCTGTCTCTATATCACACCTGTGGTCTCTGTGGTTTCAGACCTCAGTTCTGTATGTGTAATATATTATATCTCTCTGTTGTTTCAGACGTCTGTGCTGTGTAAGGCTGCCGTCCATGCAGGGGTTATCCTGGATGAGTTAGGAGGCTGGGTATCCGTGGAGACCCACAAAGGCCTGAGTCACTACCACGCCACCAGAGCCAATGGGATCCAATCCAAAGAGTGAGTACTGGGGAATTACAGGCCATGGTTCAGAGGATGGGCAGTACAACAGCAGTAGACTTGAATGTTAGGCCTCACATGTTGCCCTTCACAGCACTATAGGTTTCTGTAAGCAGAGGTACCAATTGGTGTCCACAAACATTAGCCACTGGTTTAGGATTTATTTTTTTAACAGTCTGATGGAAGTTGTTGATAATAACTCTCCTAAGAGGAGCATAAACCTGCATGATGGGACAACTCTTATGTTTTGTGTCATCTCTGCTTCGAGTCTTAAATAAATGTCTGCTGCCCCAGACCTTGGCCAGGTTTACCTAGGTAGAAACCGGATTAATCAGGCAGGGCTAGCGGGCTAGCATTCCTGCACTGTTTCAATGATAGATTAGTCGGCTTCTCACAAATGTCAGAGACAGTCAGTCTTGCCTATGCCTATGGCATTCATAGAGATTTATGATGGAGTTCTGAGGTGGGGGAAGAGAGAATAATAGTGTCCATCAGTCATAATTGACTAAAGCGTGTAGTCGTATAGTCAGCTTTTATACATGTAACACAGTGACGCATCACTAATATTATGACAGCAGAGTGAAGGCAAAGGGGCTTGAAATAATTTGATTTGATTCTTAAAGAAATGGCCATCACTCAAGCTGTCCTTAATGTTCAGTGGGGGAGGAGGATTTTGTCATTTGAAGTAATGCATGCAAACCTAACGTGATAAGTCGTTCATATCAAATAGGCTTCAGAGCCCCTAAGCCTAGCTATGTGAATGCATTGGTGCAGTGATGGCAAATCAAATTGTGACATTTTGAAATGTATAGGTTCGGTTTTCACATATTACCCTGTATTGATTTGCCCTCTACACATATTGAGCACTCCGCATCAATCAATCACTTTCTAAATGTGTAAATGTGAACCCTTATTATTGTAGCAAATAAATCTTAATTGTAGCAGCACATAAACATTTTGTCCTACTGAACCTGTGTATTAACATATTGTACACTGACATTTTCTTTATAGCCATGTAACAACATTGTATGAGCTTTGCAAACATATTCTATACAAAGGAAACATGCATGGGGTCACATTTTCTTCATGGCATTCACTGGCTGAACTGCTGCTGAATTTAATATGTTCAGTGTTGTTCTCTGGCTCCTGATAGAACTTTCTCTTGAAAGTCTAATTCTCCAAATACTTGGCCTTTGCTGAAGGGGATGAATACTTGGGTTGTGTTAGAACATGAAGTTAACTAACACTCCAACAGTATGTATAAAATGCAGCAAGGATTGGATTCTGTTAAGCCGTTGTGATAATACATGTTTGATTTAACTTGACTTCCTAATTGGATTCTGCTGGATTAAGACATGAACAATATTTACTCTGACAAGACCCATGCCCATACTTTTCTCTCAATCAACCACAGCACCATGCTTCCCACTCCCAGGATGGCTGACCGTGATGATCTAACAGTCTCTGTCCAATTTGGAAGAAAGGATCAATATCTGTTTTGATAATGACTCTGTTATTGGAAACGGATCAGCTCAAACCAAGATGGATGCCTGTTTTTATTCATGTTGTAGCAGGAACCGTTTCTTTTTGACTGTTAGATAATAGATCATTTTGACACTCCCAGGTGCAGGTGAAAGTCAGTACCCACGTTAAAGTGTTTGATATTTTGTACTTTGACACACACCTCTTATCGTCCATAAATATAACCACCACGTCTGCTTTTCTGAACTGTTCAAAGAAAAAAAAAATCTGATCCAGGAAGCTGGTGAAAATGATAGTGATGAGTGATGGTGGAGAAATATAAAATTCTCCCAACTAGCCCCCTGTAATTAACACCAATCCTGGTGTCTTAATGTGTTCAGGTTTATACCCCAGCTATAGAGCGCTAGGAGAGAAGAGACTACACAGGGAAGAGCAGGGGAAACAAAGCACAGGGTTCTCGGTGAAGGCTGATTTGGGAAGAGAAATGGAGGGGGGGACAATCTGGTGATGCTTCTTTGTGGCCACAATGGGTGTTCCTCCACAATGGCAGGCTCTCCACAATGGCATGCCCTCAATCTATCACTGTAATTGTAATCGTTGAAGCTAACGGCCCGCCATTGATGGATATTATTTTTCTTCTTCCAGCGGCTCTTTGTCCGAAGCTCTCTTCACGTTCCTCATTAATGGTAACATTTGTTTTGTTCTCTTTCTCTACTGATTTTATGCTCTTAAATTGTTGTTTCTTAAACTACAGTTTCTTAGGCCATTGTTTTTATCACATAATAAAATGTGCTGCATTTTCACCAGGAAGGAATGTATCAAAGCCTACCACTTACTAAATTAAACATTTTATGCCAGCATTTCTGATGACTTACTGATAGTTGTTGAAAAAGGAAGTAATTCACAGTCAAACGGGGTAAAAGATCTGGTTTGGAAAATGAAAGCTGGTCTAGTCACACCTTATCTTGGTGTGAAGCGTGGGAACCCTGTATCTCTTGTCTGTGTGATATTTTCATACAGCTGTTTGCAGTCTGGCACAGTTTCRTCCAGTCAGTCGGCTATAACTGTGGAGGTTCTGGCTATCTATATCACAGGCAGGCAGGCCTGGGAAAGCTCACAAATCAACTGTTGGTGTCACAGTACAGATGTGTTCAGACACTTGACGGTACAACAGCTGTGTCAGAAAACAGACTGCACATATTAGGCTTATTTACTCTCAGTTACTCTGGACAACAATACACATTTTCAAAGAAGTTGTGATGTAAAATGTGTCTCGTTCCCAATTTACAGTTGTCATGTTTCTTGTAGACACTCTCACATAGGCCTTATGTGGTAAATTGTTTTGCTCAAAAGGACTGCTCTTTCTAAAAGATCAATAATTGCACAAAGGGATCTTTGCTCTCCGATCAACTCAGACAGCATCAATGCTCAAATGACAAATTGACAAATGATGCCATGACATGTCTGACATATATGTTCCCTAGTCTGGACTCTTCATGACCTCATCAACACTGTCGATGTCCTGCACTTTAATTAAGACTAGCTCCTTATTGACTTTCCTCAAAGCTCCACTCTCTCATTATGTTGGAATGGTGAGGAGGACAAGAGTCATAGCTTCTTTACATAGGGTTTTAGTTGGTTGCAGAGTTAACGGGTTTAGTCAGACTAGTTGCTCCTGGGACTGTTCTGACAGGATGTCTCCTGTGGGGACGATGTCGTCGATGCACTTATTAATGAAGCCGGTGACTGATGTGGTAAACTCTTCAATGCCATCAGATGAGTCCCGGAACATGTTCCAGTCTGTGCTAGCACATCCGTCCTGCAGCTTAGCATTCGCTGATACTTCCTGTTTGGGTTTTTGTTTGAAGGCAGGAATCGGGAGAATAAAGTTATGGTCAGATTTGCCAAATGGAGGGTGAGCGAGAGTTTTGTATGCGTCTCTGTGTGTGGAGTAAAGGTGGTCTAGAGGTTTTTTTTGCCTCTAGTTGCACAGGTGACAGAAATGAGGTAAAACGGATTCTAGTTTTCCTGCATTAAATCACTGGCCAGTAGGAGCGATTTTCTTGTTTGCCTATGGCCCTATACAGCTTGTTGAGTGTGGTCTTAGTGCCAGCATCGGTTTGTGGTGGTAAATAAACAACTATGAAAAATCTGGATGAAAACTCTCATGGTGAATAGTATGGTTTACAGCTTATCATGAGGTATTCTAACTCAGGTGAGCAGAACCTTGAGACTTCCTTAATATTAGAGATTGAACACCAGCTGTTGTTGACAAAGAGACACACTCCACCCCCCTTGAGCTTACCCAACGCTGCTGTTCTGTTCTGCCGGTGCATAGAAAAAAAGAGCTAGAATATTATCCATGTTCTTGTTCAGCCAAGTTTCCGAGAAACATAGTAAATTACAGTTCTTCAGATCCCGTTGATAGGAGTCTCGAACAGAGCTCTTCCCATTTGTTCTTTAGTGATTATACATTTGCCAATAGAACAGAGGGCAGAGGAAGTAGTGGGAATATTTTTGGTAAAATCTTATTCAGTTAGAGCAGCAGAATTGTTGTTATTTACTTCTGTTGTTGTTTTCTAGACTGTAAGAACCAGTCAGTGTTGCAGCATGTGTCTGTTAGTGCCAGTTCGTGGGGAGAAGCGATGGGTTGTCAGTCTGACTGGGCGCCCAACAGCTCCCAGGCTGACCCAGGATCAAGGGGCTGCACCTGGGCTGCAGATCAGAACGACAGCCTGCAGTGGCTCCAGCTGGACCTGGGGGAGAAGAAAAGGATCACAGGTGAGATAAGAGCCCTACTCAGGGGAACCTGCTCTCAAACATAAAGCTTCCAAATCTCCTCTCTACCTGACTCTACAAATAGAAGCTAAGTAGCACTCTGACTTTTTCCTCAGGGCTTATTCATTTATTTGGATCCCCATATTGTCTCCACACAATATTGGGCATGTCCGGCTTGCTATACTTACAGTGCCTTCAGAAAGTATTCACACCCCTTGACATTTTCCACATTGATTAAATTGAGATTTTTTGGGCCACTGGCCTACACACAACCCTGTAATGTCAAAGTGGAATTTATGTTTTTCGAAATGTTTACAAATTAATTACAAATTAAAAGCTGAAATGTATTCAACCCCTTTGTAATGGCAAGCATAAATAATTTCAGGAGTAAAAATGTCCTTAACATGTCACATATTAAATTACATGTATTCACTCTGTGTGCCACACATTCAATTATCTGTAAGTTCCCTCAGTCGAACAATGAATTCCAAACATAGATTGAACCACAAAGACCAGGCAGTTTTTCCAATGCCTCGCAAAGAACGGCACCTATTGTTAGATGGGTAAAAATAAAAAAGCAGACATTGAATATCCATTTGAGCATGTTGAAGTTATTCATTACACTTTGGATGGTGTATCAATACACCCAGTCACTACAAAGATACGGGCATCCTTCTTTAGTCAGTTGCCAGAGAGGAAGGAAACCGCTCAGGGATTTCACCATGAGGTCAATGGTGACTTTAAAGAACTTAGATTTAAAAGGCTGTGATAGGAGAAAACTGAGGATGGATCAACGACATTGTAGTTACTCCACAATACTAACCAAATTGACAGAGTGAAAAGAAGGAAGCCTGTACAGAATAAAAATATTATAAAACATGAATCCTGTTTGCAACAAGACACTAAAGTAAAAGTGCATCAAATATGGCAAAGCAGTTCACTTTTTGTTCTGAATACAAAGTGTCATGTTTGGGGCAAATCCAATACAACACATTACTGAGTACCACTCTCTATATTTTCAAGCATAGTGGTGGCTTTATCATGTTATGGGTATGCTTGTAATCGTTAAAGACTGGGGAGTTTTTCTGGATATAAAAGAAATGGAATGGAACTAAGCACAGGACAAATCCTAGATGAAAACCTGGTTCAGCCTGCTTTCCACCAGACATTGGGAGATTAATTCACCTTTCAGCAGGACAATAACCTAAAACACAAGGCCAAATCTATCAAATTTTCAATCAAATGTATTTATAAAGCCCTTTTTACATCAGCAGATGTCACAAAGTGCTATACAGAAACGCAGCCTAAAACCTCAAACAGCAAGAGATTATAAGAGTACATGGCCATTTAAGGCCAGATTGTTCTTCAAGAGGTTCAAACGTTCATAGATTACCAACAGGGTCAAATAATAATCACCGTGGTTGTAGAGGGTGCAACAGGTCAGTACCTCAGGAGTAAATGTCAGTTGGCTTTTCAAAGCCGAGCATTCAGAGGTCAAGACAGCAGGTGTGGTAGAGAGAGAGAGTTGAAAACAGCAGGTCCGGGACAAGGTAGCACGTCCGGTGAACAGATCAGGGTTCCCTAGCCGCAGGCAGAACAGTTGAAACTGGAGCAGCAGCACGACTAGGTGGACTGGGGACAGCCAGGAGTCTTCAGGCCAGGTAGTCCTTAGGCCTCCGGGAGGGGTGGTAGAGTGAGAGAATAAGAGGGAGCGTATTCACACAAGACACCATATAGGACAGGAGAATTACACCACATATAACAGACTGACCCTAGCCCCCCGGCACATAGATTATTCCAGCATAGATACTGGAGACTGAGACAGGGGTGGGTCGGGGGACACTGTGGCCCCATCCGACGATACCCCCGGCCAGGGCCAACCAGGCAGGATATAACCCCACCCACTTTGCAAAAGCACAGCCCCCACAACGCTAGAGGGACATCAACAGACCACCAACTTACTACCCTGAGACAAGGCTGAGTATAGCCCACGAAGATCTCCTCCACCGCACGAGCCCGAGGGGGGGGCGCAAAACCAGACAGGAAAAGCACATCTGTGACTCAACCCACTCAAGTGACGCACCCCTCTTAGGAACGGCATGGAAGAGCACTAGTAAGCCAGTGACTCAGCCCCCGTAGTAGGGTCAGAGGCAGAGAATCCCAGTGGAGAGAGGGGAGCCAGGCAGAGACAGCAAGGGCATTTCGTTGCTCCAGTGTCTTGCCGCTCACCTTCACACCTCTGGGCCAGACTACACTCAATCATAGGACCTACTGAAGAGATGAGTCTTCAGTAAAAACGTAAATGTCGAGGCCGTGTCTGCGTCTCTCACATGGATAGGCAGATCATTCCATTAAAATTGAAATCTATAGGAGAAAGCCCTGCCTCCAGCTGTTTGCTTAGAAATTCTAGGGACAATAATAAGGCTTGCATCTTGTGACCGTATCGTACGTGTAGGTATGTACGGAAGGACTAAATCAGAGAGATAGGTAGGACCATGTCACGATCGTCGTTACGTGAAAGAGAGGAGGACCAAGGCGCAGCGTGAAATGAACACATATTTAATCAACGAAGACGAAGAACACTTACAAACTAAACAAAACAACAAACCGATGAACGTGAAGCTATATAATGACAAGTGCAGACACAGGCAACTTACACATAGACATAGACAATCACCCACAAACTACCTAATGACTATGGTTGCCTAAATATGGCTCCCAATCAGAGACAACGATAGACAGCTGTCTCCAATTGAGAACCAATCTAGGCACCCATAGACATACATACACCTAGACTAAACATTGCCCCATAAACATACAAAAACACCTAGACAATACAAAACACATACATCCCCCATGTCACACCCTGACCTAACTAAAATAATAAAGAAAACAAAGATAATTAAGGCCAGGGCGTGACAGACCAAGAACATGTAATGCTTTGTAGGTTAGCTGTAAAACCTTGAAATCAGCCCTAGCCTTAACAGGAAGCCAATGTAGAGAGGCTAGCACTGGAGTAATATGATCAAATTTTGGGGTTCTAGTCAGGATTCTAGCCTTGGTCTGACGCTATTAAAAGGAAATGTACCACTTTCCCGAGTGCAGTCTCAGTGCTATGATGGGGTCTAAAACCAGACTGAAGCATTTCGTATACATTATTTGTCTTCAGGAAGGCAGTGAGTTGCTGCGCAACAGATTTTTCCTCAAAAAATTTAGAGAAATGGAAGACTAGAGATAGGCCAATTTTCATTTTTTACATTTTCCGGGTCATGGTTTGGCTTTTTCAAAATAGGCTTTTGTCGTGACGTTGCTACCATTAATGCGATGACGGCTATTCATCGAATAATTACATACCACGTTCAATTATTACACGATTCAATTAATCATATAACTATTTATTAAGTAGTAATCTGGGGCACCACGAGAAAAGTTTATTTAACAAGTTACCATTTCCCAAATTAACTCATATCAGATAATCTCGATATACTATCCGTCATAAATCAATCATTTGCTCCTATTTCAGTCTCATTCTGAACGTCGTAATATCCTGTAAATCTGCACGAACTCTAGTCTCCATGATGAATCAGTTTACACAAATTTGCTTAATTATTTATTTACTAACTAATGAAATAATCCCACAGAAATACATAAACAAACACACAGGATAGATTATACACTGATTATTAACATGATGCAATGAAAAGTCCCTAGTGGACTAACTCAATATGACGGCTGGTTACACAATGAAAGGGGGTGGAGAACGAAAGAGTGGGAGAAGGAGAGACAAAGGAATTCAACTATTGTACATACAGTTGAATAATACGCTCATCGTAAATATGGATATTTAGCACCCTAACAACCGCTCATTCAGATTTAGAAAAGCAATGTACATATTTACGCTTGTATGTCTTTGTCGTCTCTCTCTCTCTTAAAATCGCCCGGTCCATTTTCTGGGGAGTCAGTCAACAGAAAGTCTCTGGTTGTGTAAGTCTCTGGTTGTCCACCAGAGGTAACCATGTGCTTTGTAGTTGTAGCTTCTTGGTCTAGGAGTGTCTGTTAGAACGGATCTTCCTTAGGTGTACCACGCGGTGTTCAGCGGGCCTTGTCCGTTACTCAGATGGTTTAGAATAAATTCCACCTATAGTGGTGAGAGGAAATTGTTCTTTGTCTCTCGTCTTTGGTAAAGTTTCCTAGGCTAACAGTGCATACACAGCTGCAGACTGTACGGACAGAGAAGGAGTAGAAGACAATTTGTTCCAACCATTCTTAGCAGTGTGTAAACTATTAAAAAAAAAAATATCTACACTGTAGTTCCTTACCAAGATGACAGGGAATGTTCCTGAGTGGCCAAGTTACAGTTTTTACTTACATCTGCTATGGCAAGACCTGCAAATGGTTGTCTAGCAGTGGGCAACAAGCAATTTGACAGAGCTTGAAGAATTTTGATGTGAATTAATACTTTCTGAAGGCACTGTACCTTTTAGTTTACCAGGCTAAGTTATTTGAAGGTGTTTTTCACATCTGGAATTTCGAGATTTGGTTGTAGCCTACTGGTACAGATTTCCACCGTTGCCAATCTCTCTCTCATGATGAATGGCAATCCCTTCTTACTGGGCCTGCTCAATGCTCAGCATACTGTTAACATTACAGTTAACTGTAATAAAGTAGGAGCCTTGGTGTTCTTGGCCAAGTCTTATAGGATCAATGGCAATTTCCTCCCCCCGTGGCATCAATTAAAAACAACCGTTTAGATTTAACCCTCTCCTGCCTGGCTGTTTCCCCCCATTCGTAGCCCTCTGTAGAGGATGGTAATAGCATTAAGGCTCAACACGTACGTATACACACACACACACACACACACACACACACACATCTGTCGGAAAAAGATGAGAAGGGATAGAATGAGATCTGATCCAGAGGGTTGTTTAAATGGGGGATGTTCTCTTATAAATGGGCCTTTCTTTTGATTTAACTCTGGAGGGCTCACCACTGCAAAACTGTAGCACATGTGCACACACGCAGGCACACACACGCAGGCACACACACACGCAGGCAATCACACACGCAGGCACAACAACACGCAGGCACACAACACACACGCGGCACACACACACGCAGGCACACACACAAAGGCGCCCAGGCACACACACACGCAGGCACACACACACGCAGGCACACACGGACACGCAGGCACACACACACGCAGACACACACACGCAGACACACACAACATCGACCAAGGACACATGTTTCGCGGGCACCACGCAAGACACACCACGCCAGAACACACACAGCAGACACAACACGCAGACACACACACACACACACACACACACACACAGCATTAGACCAGTAATCTAATGTATTAGACCAGTTCTCAGTAATGCATGAAGGGAGAGAATGCTCCTCTGTGCTGCTCCTCCACAAACAAGAAAGTGACTTTCAAAGGCCTGTTTAAGTGTAGCACAATGCAATAGTTTATTTTGAGTGTGGTGTGTGTAGTCAGCAAGTCCCAAGTTAATTTCATGCTACTTTACAACACATTGGGTTCCAGTCAATGAAGAATGTCTAGCTTTGTCTGCCGGTTCAGAAATCCAGAGCTAAGGGGAACGTCGTTTTGATTGGAATGCGGTTCCTTGAAAATGGAAGCACTGTTGTCGTAGAATTGTTGTTGTGCAACAATCGTAAGACTCTATAGCCTGAAGAATACGACCCTTTCTTTCCTTAAGGATCTTGCCTTTCTGATACTCATATTATGGCAGATTGGATTTCTGTTGTTGCCGGTGTCAACAATTGTGCATTGGAAACCCCTGTTGCTCTTTATGCAACAAAAGTACATTTTTGCCGTGAAACCAACAAATACCTTCAGAGTCTGCGATTCTGTATTTGAAATATGACAGTCATTTCCTATAATGATAGGTTGCACTGCGTCTCCATATGAACCACAATGCCCTGTGTAATGACATGTTGCGGGTCACCCGTCTGCCGCCATATTGTTCTGGCCCTGTGTCAGGCGCTCATCTGCCACAAAAATGCTCATCATGGCTGTCTGGGAGCTGCAAATGACTRGGAGGGTTTCCCCTTGGTGTTGCAGTGACTGTTCTGCTCTCTGAGGTGATGTCTCCTTTCCCTGTTCCAGCACATTCCAGGGCTGACCAACGGGTGACATCACTGCCCTGGAGACAGACAGAGAAAAGGGGATGAAAAATGTTGAACAATAGAAAGTGAGATTTAGAGTTTTTACCTTCTCTATTTTTGTTTTCCAGGGATTATCACGACTGGCTCTACTATGTTGGACTATCACTACTATGTGAGGAGCTTCAAGATAGTTCACAAGGAGAGGAGTCGGTGGAGGACGTACACACAGAACAACAGCACACAATACATGGTGAGTACTCCAGATTCAATTATCTAATATCTGACTCCAATATTGAATTTCCTGATCATGGAACAATATACATTTCGGTATGTGTTATTGGGCAACAATTTCTTTATATGTAATCAATGTGTTATGTTGCCGATGAATCACAAGAATGCATGCCTTCCATTAAACCTTGCAACCACCTCCCCCTCACTCCCTCCGTCTCTCCCTTCCTCCCTGTCAGATATTTGAGGGGAACCAGGACAGTCTGCATCAGACCAGGAACACCTTCCACAATCCAATCATAGCCCGCTACCTGCGGATCATCCCTCAAACCTGGCACCAGAGGATCGTCATGAGGGTAGAGCTGCTGGGCTGCACCCATCTCAGAGGTACACATCCTAACCCCCATCTCAGAGGTACACATCCTAACCCCCATGTCAGAGGTACTCATCCTAACCCCCATGTCAGAGGTACTCATCCTAACCCCATGTCAGAGGTACTCATCCTAACCCCCATGTCAGAGGTACTCATCCTAACCCCAGTTCAGAGGTACTCATCTAACCCCATGTCCAGTCCACAGTACTGAGTGTGGGTCTGGCTACAACACCAGATAGTATTATCAGTGAGTTAGTAGATAGTGATTGATGACTACATGTACAGTTGAAGTCAGAAGTTTACATCCACTTAGGTTGGAGTCATTAAAACTAATTTTTCAACCACTCCACAAATTTCTGTTTAACAAACTATAGTTTTGGCAAGTCAGTTAGGACATCTACTTTGTGCATGACACAAGTCATTTTTCCAACAATTGTTTACAGACAGATTATTTCACTTATTATTCACTGTATCACAATTCCAGTCGGTCAGAAGTTTACATACACTAAGTTGACTGTGCCTTTAAACAGCTTGGAAAATTCCAGAAAATTATGTTATGGCTTTAGAAGCTTCTGATAGGCTAATTGACATCATTTGAGTCAATTGGAGGTGTACCTGTGATGTATTTCAAGGCCTACTTCAAACTCAGTGCCTCTTTGCTTGACATCATGGGAAAATCAAAAGAAATCACCCAAGACCTTAGAAAAAACATTGTAGACCTCCACAAGTCTGATTCATCCTTGGGAGCAATTTCCAAACGCCTTAAGGTACCACGTTCATCTGTACAAACAATAGAACGCAAGTGTAAACACCATGGGACCACACAGCCGTCATACCGCTCAGGAAGGAGACACGTTCTGTATCCTAGAGATGAATGTACTTTGGTGTGAAAAGTACAAACAATTCCAGAACAACAGCAAAGGACCTTGTGAAGATGCTGGAGGAAACAGGTACAAAAGTATCTATATCCACAGTAAAACAAGTCCTATATCGACATAACCTGAAAGGCTGCTCAGCAAGGAAGAAGCCACTGCTCCAAAACCGCCATATAAAAAGCCAGCCTACGGTTTGCAACTGCACATGGGGACAAAGATCGTACTTTTTAGAGAAATGTCTCTGGTATGATGAAACAAAAATAGAACTGTTTGGCCATAATTACCATCGTTATGTTTGGAGGAAAAAGGGGGAGGCTTGTAAGCCGAAGAACACCATCCCAACCGTGAAGCACGGGGGTGGCAGCATCAAGTTGTGGGGGTGCTTTGCTGCAGGGGGGACTGGTGGCTTCACAAAATAGGTGGCATCATGAAGAGGGTAAGTATGTGGATATATTGAAGCAACATCTCAAGACATCATTCAGGAAGTTAATGCTTGGTTGCAAATGGGTCTTCCAAATGGACAATGACCCCAAGCATACTTCCAAAGTTGTGGCAAAATGGCTTAAGGACAACAAAGTCAAGGAATTGGAGTGGCCATCACAAAGCCCTGAGCTCAATCCTATAGGAAATGTGTGGTCAGAAGTGAAAAAGCGTGTGCGAGCAAGGAGGCCTACAAACCTGACTCAGTTACACCAGCTCTGTCAGGAGGAATGGGCCAAAATTCACCCAACTTATTGTGGGAAGCTTGTGGAAGGCTACCCGAAACGTTTGACCCAAGTTAAACAATTTAAAGGCAATGCTACCAAATCTAATTGAGTGTATGTAAACTTCTGACCCACTAGGAATGTGATGAAAGAAATAAAAGCTGAAATAAATAATTCTCTCTACTATTATTCTGACATTTCACATTCTTAAAATAAAGTGATGATCCTAACTGACCTAGATGGGGGATTTTTACTAGGATTAAATGTTAGGAATTGTGAAAACTGAGTTTAAATGTATTTGGCTAAGGTGTATGTAAACTTCCGACTTCAACTGTAGATAATCTTTTGAGAGGACAATTATGAAAACAGAGTTTCATATTAGATAACTACTGATCTGTTGTTTTTATAGTACATCACAATAAAGTGGGGAAGTAAGTTAGTTCTGTTATTTTGGTTTTGGGCTGTATCAAGTTTTTGTCAAACCTGCTCACAGCTACCCCCCCCCCCCCCCTCCCCCCCTCGCTCTCTCTCTTCCTCTCCGCTCCCTCTCTCTCCTTAGTGAACATGTCATCCCAGGTCACATTACCCACCAAACCCAAGCCTCCGGTGGAGGACGAAGAGATCACTGAGCCAGTGCCCTCCCAGGCAGACTGCGGTACCCATCTCATTAAAACACTGCATTAACCATCCACCAGATGCCTTCTGTTTGTTTATGTAATAGCTGGCTAACATGTTCGCTCCTCTCATCTCTATTCTCAGGGAAGCTGGCCATCATCATCGTACCCATAGTCTTATCTGTGGTGCTCCTGCTGGTTGGGATTTGTGTATTCAAGATGCTGCAGAAGTAAGCGACTTGTTCATGTCATTTGAATAGATAATGTAATGTTTTTAGAGACCGTAATGTAAGGTTGTGTAAGGWGAGCTTGCACCTTCATAACTTGTGCATTTCCTGTCCCCATGACAACATGACTGACAAACTCAGATTAGCCTGACCTTATACGTCCCCATAGCACYGGGTTATCTCTACCGTGTGCCTACTCCCTAAAGTATGTCTGTTACGTWTGTGTGGGAGATGTTGTCTGTCTGCCTCTGTCAGCATGCATGAGAGGGAGATGTTTTCAGGAGAAGGGAGAGTGGAAGAGAAGAAATACATTAGAGTGAGGGAAGATAGAAGAAGTTGTGCCCCTGTTAAGCACAAGTTTTATATCAGTAAGGGTTTCCTGCACAGCTGCAAAATCGGACTGTAGCCATGTCACAGCCAGGTCAGCTGTTGTGGCAATTGCGTACAAAATAGTATCATCAGCATATAGATAATTTATTTTTATTTTTTTACAGATTGACCAATAACATTGATATAAATACTGAAAATAACAGGTCCTAGTATCAACCCATGCTGAACCTCTTTATATATTTCAAGAAATTAGGAAWTTCTGTCACTAAGATAATCATGAAACAATGAGCAGGCATCAGAGGCCATGCCAATTGAGGACAACTTGTTCAATAAAATAGCATGATCAACAGTATCAAATGCTTTTGAGGGGTCCACAAACAAGGCAGCACAATTCATTTTAGCATCTTAAGCATTGAGGATATCATTAACTAATGTGGTTGCTGTGATAGTGCTCTGCCCTGGCCTAAACCCAGATTGACTTATATTCAAAATACCATGCTCAGATAAAAAAGAGCGAAGTTGCTTATTTACCAAAGATTGAAGAATCTTAGCTAGATATGGAAGCCTGGAGATGGGATGATAATTATCAAGATCACTATCCACGCTCTTATTGAGTGGCAGCACATAAGCTGTTTTCCATTCCTTTTGGAACATTTCCTGATAACAATGTTAGATCTAAGATATGGGTTACTGAGCCAGCAATGAGGGCGGCAGCACATTTGAGCAGACCCAGTTCCAATTGGTCAGCCCCTGTKGATWTCTTGGTGTCTTGGCATCAAATACTTATTTTTCTGTGAATTGACAATCATTTTCTGACTAAATCTGCAAAATCCCAGAATCAGCGTTTAGCCCACTCTTAGAGATGGTAGGGTTAGACGCTCTTTAAAAAAGATAGCCAGCTCAAATAAAATGCAGATTAAATGCATCAATGATGACATTTTTGTCTGTTATGTGGCCAGAATTAATTTGCTGGGGCAAAGAGGAGGAAGTGCAACCCTTGAAAGATTTGACAGTTTTCCAGAATTTTGCCRGATTCCCCTTACAGTCAGAAAGAGTGGTTACATAATAATCAGGTTATGCCTTTCTGATTAGTTTTACGCATTGATTACTCAKTTGCCTAAAATATTGTCAATCCGGGCTTAAGCCTGTGTTTCTGGCCTTGAACCAGGTAACATTTCTCTTATGAATGACTTCGGATAATTCAGGAGTGAAACAGGCATTCGATCTACCTTTAACTCTCAGTTTTAAAGGAGGCATTATTATCTACAATAGAATTGAAGACATTTGAAAAAAAAGCTTTAAGCTAAATCAGGTTCAGGGATAGCTGAGATATAGTCATGGTCACTAAAATAAAGATCATGTAAAAAAGCTTGTTCACTTAAGTTTTTTAAGTTCTCTTAGTGACGACACAAGGCTTAGATTTATGCATTCTCACAGCTCTGACAGAGACAACTGGACCATGGTCACTAAAATCCATTGGGAAAACCGCACTAGCAGCATTTTTATCTGGAGTATTCTCAAAATAAGATCAGTCAGACTAGATTCCGATGGATCTTTAGGATTGGGCTGTGTAGGCTCAGTTATCAGCTGAGACCGGTTTAGCTCAGAGCAAATATCTTTCAGCATATCTGACACTGGTGTCCTCCAATCAATATTAAAATTGCCCCAAATTATGAATTAATGTTTACCATACTTAGATAGCCATTAGATAGCCAATGATATCATAACCGCCATCGATAAGAGACATTACTGTGCAGCCGTATTCATCGACCTGGCTAAGGCTTTCGACTCTGTCAATCACAACATTCTTATTGGCAGACTCAACAGCCTTGTTTCTCAAATGTTTGCCTCGCTTGGTTCACCAACTACCTCCGATAGAGTTCAGTATGTCAAATCGAAGGCCTGTTGTCCGGAGCTCTGGCAGTCTCTATGGGGTGCCACAGGGTTCAATTCTCGGGCCGACCTCTCTTCTCTGTATACATCAATGATGTCGCTCTCGCTGCTGGTGATTCTTTTGATCCACCTCTACGCAGACGACACCCATGTCTGTATACCTCCTGGCCTTCGTTGGACACTGTGTTAACAACCTCCAGATGAGCTTCAATGCCATACAACTCTCCTCCGTGCCTCCAACTGCTCTTCAATGCAAGTAAAACTAAATGCAGCTCTTCAACCGATTGCTGCCCGCACCTGCCCGCCCGTCCAGCATCACTACTGGACGGTTCTGACTTAGAATATGTGGACAACTAACAAATACCTAGGTGTCTGGTTAGACTGTAAACTCTCCTTCCAGACTCACATTAAACATCTTCAATTCAAAATCAAATCAGAATGGCTTCCTATTTCGCAACAAAGCATCCTTCACTCATGCTACCAAACATACCCTCGTAGAACTGACCATCCTACCGATCCTCGACTTCGACGATGTCATTTACAAAATAGCCCCCAACGCTCTACTCAACAAATTGGATGCAGTCTATCACAGTGCCATCCGTTTTGTCACCAAAGCCCCATATACTACCCACCACTGCGACCGTATGATCTCGTTGGCTGGCCCTCGCTTCGTACTGTCGCCAAACCCACTGGCTCCAGGTCATCTACAAGTCTCTGCTAGGTAAAGCCCCGCCTTATCTCAGCTCACTGGTCACCATAGCAGCACCACCCGTAGCATGCGCTCCAGCAGGTATATCTCACTGGTCACCCCCAAAGCCAATTCCTCCTTTGGCCACCTCTCCTTCCAGTTCTCTGCTGCCAATGACTGGAACGAACTGCAAAAATCACAGGAGCTGGAGACTCGTATCTCCCTCACTAGCTTTAAGCACCAGCTGTCAGAGCAGCTCACAGATCACTGCACCTGTACATAGCTCATCTGTAAATAGCCCATCCAATCTACCGCATCCCCATACTGTATTTATTTATCTTGCTCCTTTGCACCCCAGTATCTCAACTTGCACATTCATCTTCTGCACATCCTACCATTCCAGTGGTTAATTGCTATAATGTAATTACTTTGCCACCATGGCCTATTTATTGCCTTACCTCTCTTATCCTACCTCATTTGCACATGCTGTATATAGATTTTTCTACTGTATTATTGATTGTATGTTTGTTTATTCCATGTGTAACTCTGTGTTGTTGTATGTGTCGAACTGCTTTGCTTTATCTTGGCCAGGTCGCAGTTGCAAATGAGAACTTGTTCTCAACTAGCCTACCTGGTTAAATAAATAWAWAMAWWTTKGGGGGATAAATTGTTAAGAGAACATGAGGGAGCCGAGGGAGGGCGRTACACTCCTACTAGTGTCAGCTGGTTWTTATGACCAAGGCCCACATTATGARCGAGACAATCGTGGCGCAGCAGTCTAAGGCACTGCATCGGAGTGTTGCGGCGTCACTACAGCCTGGGKTCTGGGGTTCGATCCCAGGCTGTGTCACAACCGSCCGTGACTGGGAGTCCCATATGGCGGCGCACAATTGGCCCAGCGTCATCCGGGTTAGGGGAGGGTTTGGCCAAGGGGGCTTTACTTGGCTCATTGCGCTCTAACGACTCCTTGTGGCGGGCCGGGCGCCTGCAGGCTGATTTCGGTCGTCAGTTGAACGGTGTTTCCTCTGAAATATTGGTGCGGCTGGCTTCCATGTTAAGCGAGCGGGTGTCAAGAAGCGCAGCTTGGCGGGTCATGTTTCGGAGGACGCATGATTCCACCTTCGCCTATGCCGAGCCCGTTGAGGAGTTACAGCGATGAGACAAGATCGTAATCACGAAATTGGGGAGAAAAAGGGGGTAAAAATTACAACAACAAAAAATATAGACCAGTCAAAGGTTTGGGCACACCTACTAAAATCTAAATATATTTTATATAAATATAAGTAGCCTTATAGATAACAGCTTTGCACACTCTTGGCATTCTCTCAACCAACTTCATGAGGAATGCTTTTGAAGGAGTCTTGAAGAAGTGTGCAAAACAATCTTGAYGGAGTTCCCACATATGCTGAGCACTTGTTGGCTGCTTTTCCTTCACTCTGTGGTCCAACTCATCCCAAACCATCTCAATTGGGTTGAGGTTGGGTGATTGTTGAGGCCAGGTAATATGATGCAGCACCATCACTCTCCTTCACGGTCAAATAGCCCTTACACAGCCTGGAGATGTGTTTTGGGTCATTGTCCTGTTGAAAAACAAATGATAGTCCCTAGGGATGCACAATATATCGGTGAACATATCGAAATCAGACGATATTAGCTAAAAATGCCAACATCGGTATTGGCCCGATGTCTAGTTTAACGCCGATGTGCAAAACCGATGTCAAAGCTGACGCGCATGCCTATATAACGTAGGTACATGACATAACGACGCCATATAAAATTTAGCGCTACACGTGCAACACAGCATTCCTAACCTAGCCCACAATGTCTGCTGTGTGAATCGAGCAGTCATCAAGTCGAGCAGTCATTTGAAACAGTAAGAAAATTTCAGCGAGACACCTCAAAGGCGAAATCCATTAACGCGAAGATAATAGAATTCATTGCCCTTGACAATCAACCGTTCTCTGTCGTGGGTGATGTTGGCCTTCGCTGACTGGTCGAGCACCGGTACACACTACCAAGTGCGCTATTTTTCAGATGTTGCCCTACCGGAGTTACACGGTAATAGCATCATTGCTATTAGCTTCATGACTGACATTTGGACCAGCGATATCAGCCCTATGAGCATGCTGAGTTTGACAGCACAGTGGGTCGTCGACGATTTCGTACTGAGGAAAGTTGTATTACCTGCTCATGATTGTGCTGTTTGTCATACCGCTGCTGCCATTTCAATGGCATTTGAGAACATGTTTGAAACTTGGAAACATGAACACACTAGCTTGCTCCATTCGAACAACTGRCTCAAGAAATAAGCTCATCAACTGCACCTGCAGCAGAYTTGATACCCTCTGTCATGGCAATGAAACGCCTGCTCAACAAAACTGCCGACAGGCTGTGAACAAGCAATTCGGTGGCATTCTCTCTTTACTGTGTCGCCACCATGCTYGATGCTATGTACAAGGACCGCTACTTCAATGCAGACAAGAAACAGGGTTTACGTGAAATGTTCAATACACAGYTGGACAAGATGGAAACGGACACAGTGACAGTGCACACCGAGGAAGAGAGGCCAYGGACAGACAGAGCTGAAACTTCACTGCTTGACATGTATGATGAAATCCTAGTTGAGAATGAAACGACTGAACAAATGATCAACAAAACAGCAGGGCAAGTAAGTGAAAGAAATAGGTTTTGAATACTGGTAATGGGGACCTATGTAAATGCCAACAAAACAACTTTTTGGTCAGTGTGTGTGTGTAACGTTTATTTAACTTGGCAAGTCAGTTAAGAACAAATTCTTATTTACAATGGCGGTCTACCCCGAATGACGCTGGGCCAATTGTGCACTGCCCTATGGGATTCCCAATCCCTGCCGGATGTGATATAGCCTGGATTCAAACCAGGGACTGTAGTCATGCCTCTTGCACTGAGATGCAGTGCCTTAGACCACTGTGTCCATGTGTGTGTGTTAACTATTTAACTGTACTAGAATGCTTAAAAGGCCGCAAAAAAAAATCATATCGGTATCGTTTTTTTGGCAAGGAAAATATCAGATATCGGTATTGGCCAAAAATGTCATATCGGTGCATCACTATTAGTCCCACTAAGCGCAAACCAGATGGGATGGCACATCGCTGCAGAATGCTGTGGTAGCCATGCTAGTTAAGTGTGCCTTGAATTCTAAATAAATCACAGACAGTGTCACCATTAAAGCACCCCCACACCATCACACCTCCTCCATGCTTCATGGTGGGAACCACACATGCAGAGATCATCCGTTCACCTACTCAATGTCTCACAAAGACACAGCTGTTGGAACCAAAAATCTCAAATTTGGACTCATACCAAAGGATATATTTCCACCGGTCTAATGTCCATTGTTTGTATCTTGGCCCAATTAAGTCTCTTCTTCTTATTGGTGTCCTTTAGTCGTCGTTTCTTTGCAGAAATTCGACCATGAAGGCCTGATTCATGAGGTCTCTGAACACTTGATGTTGAGATGTGTCTGTTACTTGAACTCTGTGAAGCATTTATTTGGGCTGCAATTTCTGAGGCTGGTGACTCTAATGAACTTATCCTCTGCAGCAGAGGTAACTCTGGGTCTTCCTTTCCTGTGGCGGTCCTCATGAGAGCCAGTTTCSTCATAGCGCTTGATGGTTTTTGCGACTGCAGTTCTTGAAATGTTCTGGATTGAATGACTTTCTTCATGTCTTAAAGTAATGATGGACTGTTGTTTCTCTTTGCTTATTTGAGTTCTTGTCATAATATGGACTTGGTCTTTTACCAAATAGGGCTACCTTCTGTATACCCCCCTACCATGTCATAACACAACTGATTGTCTCAAACGCATTAAGAAGGAAAGAAATTCCACAAATGAACTTTTAACAAGGCACACCTGTTAATTGAATAACATTCCAGGTGACTACGTCATGAAGCTGTTTGAGAGAATGCCAAGAGTGTCCAAAGCTGTCATCAAGGCAAAGGKTGGCTACTTTGGAGAATCTCAAATATATTTTTGTTTTTGTTTAACACTTTATTGGTTTCTACATGATTCCATATGTGTTATTTCATAGTTTTGATGTCTTCACTATTATTCTACAATGTAGAAAATAGTAAAMATAAAGGAAAACCCTTGAATGAGTAGGTGTATCCAAAATTTTGACTGGTACTGTATATGTGGCAACACCCCCACCTCTGCCAATTCTGTCCGATCTGTAAAAATTAGAACCAGTCAGAGACACATCAGAGTCCAGCACAGAATTATTGGAGGTGGTAGGGAGAGGGGCTTAAGGGGTCATGGGTCAGAACATGTGGCCACTGCATGAGTCCCTAGAGAGAAGAGAGAGAGGGTGAAACGAAGATAAACGAGAAAAGGGTACACAGCAGAGCCAGGCAGTTGTGTGTGTGTGTGTGTGTGTGTGTATAGGGGATAAAGCCGACCCTACATCCCCCTGTCTCAGCGCCACCTCCCCTCCCAGGAGGTTATCATGGGAAAGGGCGAGGGGGCATCCCTGTCCTCCCTGTCACTGGAGTTCACCCCAGYATTTGTCTTTCTGTCACAGGAAGAAGACAAAGGAGAACTCATACGGATCCTCTGATACCCAGAAAACAGGTCAGCGAACAATCTCTCAACTCATCTCTTTGTCATAGCAATGAAGCCGAATGTTAGTCTTTACTTTGTCAAAGATGTCATACGTACTGTACATCAAATGTAATCATTTGTATGGTGAAGATGAGCCTTAGAAATAAGCTATAGGCAGGAAAATATAAGCAATAGAAAAATCCATGTTGTTATGCTAATACCCAGTCAGCTAACAGGTTGTATATTGTTCCTTATCATGACTGCTTTAATGAAACTGACAGATGCCAGCTTTATTGATCTGTGACAACATGTCTGTCAGTCTGTGCGGTGGGGGGTTGTGGGTAGTGAAAGCCGGTCAGGGCTTGTCTCTGAGAGCAGACAGACGCGCTCCAGCAAGCACACCGGGCCACATCCATAAGCATAGGTCCAACTGCCAGCATCTCACCCCCCTTGCCCTACCCTCATCCACTTCTATCCTCCACATGACTAAAGCAGACAGAGAATTTGAAACAGAACCATATCTATAGTAAAGCATGACTCTCGTTCCTGGCATCTCTAAAAGAATAGCTCACATATGGAAGCCTCAGCAGTTTAAGCCAGCCGGTCAGCTGTAATTTGGTGCTTATCTCTGTGTTGTCCCTGCTAGATTCCTGTCATTATGTCTGTCTGTCTGTCTGTGGAGTTAACCATTGTCTTTTTACTGTCTCTGCCTGCTTTCGGTGCTCAGGTTGCTGGAAGCAGATCAAGCAGCCGTTTGCCAGGCACCAGTCCACAGAGTTCACCATCAGCTACAGCTCAGAGAAGGACCCCATGCAGAAACTAGACCTGGTCACCAGCACCATGGCAGGTGAGGACACATGCACACAGAGGTGTATGTCCATACACCCACACACCTGTCATCCCAGCTCAAGAGCCTATGGAGGCACCACCACCTATTGAACTTCCATTTTCCTCCATGAGTATCTGAGTTACTTGTATTGATTCATAATAACTCCACAGCCCAGTAAGTGTGTTGTGAAGCTCTCCATTCTTTACAGACATAACCCCACTCACAGTAACCGTGAAACACTCTGTGGTGATTAGTTTACAGTTCTCTTCTCAGTCCATGGCCAAAGCAATCTAGAACTCATTGTAAGCTCCTGTCTCAGTGTMTGAACGAACCATACAAAGAAGACTTCAGTGACAATCCTCTCTTCTCTGGCTCGTATCAGTAATTCAWTGTAATTCTGGTGGAGCTAGAGAGGATTGATCATCAAAGCTGGAGCCAGCAGGAGGCTAGCTAGTGTAATCCTTGACTTTGGGAAGTCCTCTAGTAGTCTGCTGAACAGTTCCTGACGGGCTAAGAGGCAGCCAGATGAATAATGGCCTTCTGTTGCTGTTAATAATMCACAGCTTTCCTTTAGGGCACCAATTATTGATGATTCACATACTCTGCCAGGGTTGAATATTGAGATAGATCACTATAAACCTGCTACCAGTAAATGCAGATCAATGAAAGGGATCATGTCTGTGTTGAAAGACAATTGTGTCCTTTTGATATATAAAGGAGTCATATTATTCATTATAACTGAGTGAAAACAATGAAGTTGGTGTTTTGAAAGCTCTGACGAAGGCCTTGAGGCCGATACGTAKGGCTTGATAAAGAGCAGTGATACTATCAAGAGCGGTGTGCGGGTTTCTTCTTTTTTCTCATTTTGTTCAGCTGTTACCATGCACCTGCAAAAAAGATAGCTCAGATGTGCAAGTRCCTTTTGAATTTTGAATATGCTCATTCCAAAACAGTCACGTTTGATCACCATGGCACTGGTAATAAAGTTCTGCTCTTAAGTGACCTGTGTCCTTGTGTCCTCCAGAGTACCAGCAGCCTCTGATGATTGGGACGGGCACAGTGACCAGGAAGGGCTCTACGTTCAGGCCCATGGACACCGAGACCAAGGAGGACCCTAGCGACCCGTCCACCCACTACAACTACCTGCACACAGCCAACCAGTACGCCCTGCCCCTCACCAACCAGGAGCCAGAGTACGCCACACCCATCATCGAGCGCCACACCTTCCACAAGGATGGCTTCCTGCCAGACCCGGCCAACTACTGCGTTCCAGGGATTGTCCTCAGCAAGACTCCCTCCTTTAAAACCATGGACAGGAAAGCAGGGGTGGGCTCCTCCGGGGGCTACCAAACCCCCCAGGTCAAAACAGACCGGGGACACAGTAACTCTGAGGGGGTCTACGACAGCCCCAAGGTGAACAAGCCTGTGGCCCAGAGCAAGAGCTGTGGCTGCTCAGACTACCAGAGACCCCAGGCCAAGCTGGCAGAGCTGGAGAGCTACTCCAGCCCCAGGGACTGTGTGAGGGTGGCACCCGCCATTGGCCACAGGCCGGACCATCGACCAGACCCTGAGGGCAGCTCTGGAGGAACCTGATGATGGAACATCTATGGGACTACAGGACAAACTGTCAAACTGTGATTTCCATCAGTTCACGGCCGTTTTAGACGGACCTCACTGTAGTAAACACAACCAATCTCATCTAAATGGTAAATTATTTCTCRWCTGACTTCCGGCATGCGGGAGACGACAGTGTTTGTGTTTGCTGTGTGAAACGGACCTACAGGATGAACTGGATGCATCTCGGAGGCTGTGCAAGCAGACATCAAAATACAGATGGTTACTTTTATTTTCCTCGTTATGAGGTGATTTATTAAAAAGCAAATAGTGATGAGACAGGACATGTCCCTAAAAATGGGAAAATACCTCCCCTCATTCTCAACTGTGACTGATGTTTGTGACTGTAACATAAGATTGAAATAATGTGACTCGGTTCCTTAACTGTACAGTATATTTTGAGGTCGTGATAAAGCTTTCAGAATCTCTCGGTCTGAGGTGAAGCTGTTTTCAGCAGGAAGACATAGAGGAAGCAGAGTACTTGTTAAGTAAAGCAGCACCCAGTTTAAAGTGGCAGATTTGTGTGTCCCCAGCGGGTCCTACTATAGGGCGATTTATGCAGTCAGTGGAGTTGGCTCTTAACAGAGAACTGTAAGGACACACTGTGACTGAAAGGACTGGTGTCACCGCATGGGGTCCCCCACAATGGGGGTTCTGTTACCATGTTGCAGGTGGCTCTATGCTCTAAAGCCGAGCGGCTGCATCGCTGCTCTGTATCAAAGTCTGGAGGCAGATCTGGCCAGTGTGGGCAGAGAGCCCATGAATAGGCAATGGGAGAGAGTGTACAGTTAGTCTGGCATATTTAGAAACACCCAGCTGGGGATTTAGGGGAGTACAACTGGACTACAACACATCACAGAGCTGTTTTTATATGATCTGTTTAACTGAACTAGATTAAGAACTACTGTAAAGGCCTGTTCTTTTTTAAATGGATGTTGAACACAAAGCCATGTTAAATGGTACCATTACTACAGTGTGTACATACATGTGCATAGTTTGAACATGTTTATTGCCAAGAGTAAAGAAAAAAAGAAATAGAATTGCTGTCCTGTGCTGTCGACTATATTAAAAGCACCAGTGAGTGTGGTGTTGCTGCTGTGAACGAAAGAGAGACCTTAGGATGTAACTAAGAACTCTTTAATTTCTGTGAAATATTTTGTGGAGATCTTTCGAGCGGGGTTGTATGTACGTACAGTACTCCGTCTGAGCGTTGCAAAAAGTTTGTCACTCTCATTCAAAGTGTGTCTACTGACTGTTGGCTGTAAACTGAGCCCTGAATAAAAACCAGCAGTTGACTTCCACATGTCAAGGTCTCTTTACTATGTGAAAATGTGTCTCAGCAGCCTAGCCTCAGCCCTGGGACAACCGGCTTTCCAGTCCCAGCGCCCAGAGAAGCGGGAAGTCACAAGAACACCCCACCTCCACCAGCACTCCGCCTGTTTCTGTCTGTGGAGGAATGTGGTAGTTTGGTGTCAGTCTGGGAGTAGCAGCTGCTGCCCAGTCTTCCCAGCTCTGGGCCCAGCTGAGGAGAAGAGGGGAGAGGGCTGATTTGGGGGTATGACAGCCTCACTGAGGGCCCTGATAACACATTACTGGTCTCTCCATAAGCGGGGGTTAGAGTGGTGGTCTGGTGGAGATAACCTTAGTCTGAGAAGAGAGAGAGCAGGTGTGTGTGAGATCATGTCTGCCAGTGGGCTGGGCCTAGTCCAGCGCGTTCACACAGGGGTGTGGAGCACCGTTTACACCTCCAACCCAAAGCTACCTGAAAGCTCAGACTCAGAGCAGCTCTCTCAGTGACCACACTGCTCCTGGCTATTCAGTTTATCCCCACAAATTCCTGTCATGTCTCTTCTTGCGGACTGACGACTTTGTGATTTTAGCTTTGTTCATGTGAGCTTGAAGAGTATCAGTTTTGAACTGTGTCCCATTGGTAAATTCTAAATGGCAGGAAAAACGTTAACCTAAAACTGGAGCGCGTTTACAAGTATTTGGATAAATAATTATTCTGTATGAAGTCCTTAGCAGTTTGATATGAATCGTAACTGTATGTTCTTTCGTTTGCTAAATGTTCAGTATGTGTCTATTCACTGTGAATAATTGACGACTGCTTTTTCTATGTGCTGTATTGATAAAACTCAGAATGCACTACTAGTGGTTCTAGCGTTTACATCTCCCCCTGGTGTTCATTGTAGTTCACTGAAGAAAAGCAATAGTAACAGTACACATCAGAAAAATAACTTCCAGTTTAATCATTGTCTGCTTCTCATTGTCAGAAATGTGGATCTTCACATTTCAACCTAGTGAAGATGATCTCCCTTTCATATATTGAAGGAAGGCAGGCTATACACATACACTATACAGACCAGATTGGGTAAATACATTGAAGTTTATTCAAAGGTTTCATGTTATACATTAACTACAGATATGACATTTATACCAAATCATCCAAGATTTCAGAAACACATTTTATGACAAAAATAAGTTATTTTATTCCTCAAAAGCAAAGAAAACAATGTCAGGTAAAACCTGTGTCTAAAAAGGGAGCCTTTGTTTCTTCAGTCAAAAGCACTGGCAACAAGCGATGTGAACATTCTCTATGACATGCTGCGCCAGTGTTCAGGTGACACACGATGTCTGTGTCTAGTGCCACTGTGTGTCATTTCACTAATGTTAAGCAGGGAACTGTCCTTGGCTTGGACACGTCCTTCATGAAGAGCATTTGAGTTTGATCAAAGCGCAATTTATACTGACCAAAAATATAAATGCAACATGCAACAATTTAACTGATTTAACTGAGTTGTAGTTCATATAATGAAATCAGTCAATTGAAATAAATAAATGAGGCCCTAATCTATGGATTTCACATGACTGGGCAGGGGAACAGCCATGGATGGGCTTGGGAGGGTCCACCCATTTGGGAGCCACGCCCAACCAATCAGAATTATTTTTTTCCCCACAAAAGGACTTTATTACAGAAATAAATACTCCTCAGTTTCATCAGCTGTCCAGGTGGCTGGTCTCGGACAATCCCGTAGGTGAAGAAACGTGGAGGTCCTGGGCTGGAGTGGTTACACATTACCACGGTCTGTGGTTGTGAGGCTGGTTGAACGTACTGCGAAATTCTCAAATACGACATTGAAGGCTGCTTAGGGTAGAGAAAATAACATTCAAGTCCCTGGCAACAGCTCTGGTGGACATTCATGCAGCTTCTTGTTATGCCATACCTGTCAGGTGGATGGATTATCCTGGCAAAGGAGAAATGTTCACTAACAGGGACACAAACAAATTTTAGAGAAATAAGCTTTTTGTGCATATGGAACATTTCTAGGATATTTTATTTCAGCTCATGAAACATGGGACCAACACTTTACATGTTACATTTACATTTTTGTTTAGTGTAGATAAAAAATTAAATAAACAGTAACTGCAGATTAGCTATGAATGAGGTCAAGATTGGAACAAGGCTGCAGGTTGTCATGACCACCTCAACCCCTCAGTCCCTCAATGGGGGTACATTTGTAATGAGTACAGTAGAGAGATGCTAGCTACTACAGTAGCTAAATTCCAATATGATCTACAGAAATGCACTGATTTCATGTTTTAAAACAGCTAATACACACATACGCATAACTTTCTATWGTCTCAAAGATGATAGTTTGTGGATTTTATTTTTTAAATTGATCTTCAGTGCATAAAAACCTGTTTGCATGTACACAAACCTTTTGGTTGTGTGAAATTCATAGATTAAAGCTGGAAACTCCCATCCCTTAACAGGTTGATAACCCTCTGACAGCTCTTAATATCAGAACACAGTACAGCCGACACGCTGCGGTCAGTCATCTTTGGGTCCTAACGAGTCTGAAAACACAGCCACTGATACAAGATCACACCACACCAGTAATAGAGAAGGGTGGGAAAACAATACAGCGAAGGACTTCAGGGACAAGCAAGATATGTACTTTGTGTGAAAAGGGACAAGAACAAAGGCGGTAAAGGAGAAATCCTAGTTGAGTTTAAAGATATTGCACTTCTAATTTCTGGCAATGGAGCTTGTGGTTATATATATATATATATATATGAAAGAAATACTTCCAGAGATACCAGAAACTTTGTCATACACAACTTGTTTTCAGAGAACATTAGCCAGTGTGTGCCTCAGAGTAAACGGCAAGGACTTTGAACAGTATGAAGACAACGAGGTAGCACACAAGATGCATTGCTCAGAGTGCCCCATCTTTAAATTAAAATGTTGTGTAATGAGGACTATGGTAACATTCTGTGATACCATTGATCAAACACAGAGGGCACACCCTAATAGTTGAAATCCTTTGAATTCTGACAAGTCTTTCCCTGACTGTACATTCTGTTTTGACATCCAATAGGTGAATGTGGCTGTTCTATATTCTGAACACTTGAGGGCTAAGCCTACTGGTAGCTGGATCTTACAGCGGTGCAGGTTTGACATGGGAATAAACATTGAGATCATAATCAGTGGTAGAAGATGAACATTACAGTTGAGGGAAACCCCTCTACACAAGCTACATGTGTAATAGATAAATAAAAGCCAACATTTATGGAGAGAAGATTTCCTCAGCCTAGTAAAACAGTATTCATTACCAGCAGGGCAGTCTCACAGTAAGGAAGTGTAGTCTTAATGTGGGGGCAAATAGGATCAGTAACTATACACACAGAAAAATACCACTCAGTCCATCCATTCAATCATCTAGACCCACATCTTCTCCTCAATCTGTGGTCTTCTCTCATTGGCTCCTCACCGTTGCAAAGATAGTAACATGAATTTAACAGAGCTTTGAGTGCGTTTCCATGACGACTTAATGATGAGCCGACTATCCCCATTTCTCCCCTCATACATCCTCCATTGGACTCTGATGCAGTCCAGTCTCTCAAATCTCATACAGTATAGTACAAAAATACATGTGCAGTCCAGTCTTTCAGCTCTTCTCCCTACTCCAATCCCACACCCCCCACCCCCCCTCCCCCATTCCTCCAGATCCTCCCTGCCCCTCTAGGAGGTGCTCTTTCCGGACTCAGCGGTCTTAGACGGGGTCTCCTCCGATGGCGTCTCACTGAAGATCCCCGTGTCTCCGTTCTCTGGGCCGTCACCCACGGACATCTTTTCCAGGGCTGCTGCAAGCACATAGAGACAAACATGAATACACACTCTCTCCTTAATGTAACATCTATCACTCTTGTACCAGCTGATATGCCATATTTTCTGTTCATTCACATATGCTCATATGGTATTGTGGCAGTCTAAAGTCCATTTACTAGGCTTGGGCGGTATACCGTATATCAGGGTATTTGGAAATAGCCACAGGAGGCTTCTTAACAGCTTCTACTACCCCCAAGCTATAAGACTCCTGAACAGCTAATCAAATGGCTACTAGGACTATTTGCATCATCTCCCCCCCACCATCGATTTTACACTGCTGCTACTCTGTTTATTATCCATGCATAGTCAATGTACATATTACCTCAATTATCTCAACTAACCTGTGCCCCCGCATATTGACTCTGTACCGGTACCCCCTGTATATAGCCTCACTACTGTTATTTTACTGTTGCTCTAATTATTTTTCTAATTTTCCTTCTATATTTGTAATTACATTTTTTTTTTTTTACTTCAGTTTATTTTTGTAAATACTTAACCAACAATGCAGTTAGGAAAAATAAGTGTTAAGGCCTTGTAAGTAAGCATTTCACTACAAGGTATATTCGGTTGCATTCGGCCTATGTGACAAAAAAATATAGATTTTATGTTTTTTTAATACCGTTGAAATTTCTTTGAATTTTTTTTATACATTGAATATTTTTTCTGCTTTTTAAGTAAATACCTGTAGTCAACTTGTGCAATATGTTAGGTGATAAAAAAGGTTGCGTTCATTTCACCTGTCACATTATTTTTCATTCTGAAGCTTACCAGTGTTCCCTAGTCATGTTGTGTTTGTTTACAAGCACTCAACGAAGAGACACCGGAGCCTTGTGAGTCTCTCACTGTTGTGCAGCACACGCCAGGTGATCTAGTTACAGTATGGAATTCACAACTAAATGTTTGCCAGCTAGTTATCTTATAACTATTAAGTTATAACTGTCTAAAATGCTCCTCAGTTGTGCTAAGTGGTTAGCGTCTTCCAAAATCAAGTATCGCTTGGTAACAGCAGAGAATCCCTTCCTGGATCAAGAGCATTAATGTCTAATATTTGTTTTGCATGTGCAGCCAACTGTGAGTAACATTTTTGAGTTACTTGTATAACTTTATGAGCTGCGATGTCTGTCCTGCAAATACTTTAGGTCAGAGACTGTATAAAATGTTTGCAATGCGCTTGTTAGCATTTAGTTTGAATTCTTTATGGGATGTTACATGTATATTGAACAAAAATATACATGTTTCATGAGCTGAATTTTTTTTTTCTCCAGAAATGTTCCTTAAACACAAAAAGCTTATTTCTCTCCAATTTTGTGCTAAAATKTGTTTACATCCCTGTCAGTAAGCATTTCTCCTTTGCCAACATAATCCATCCACATGACAGGTGTGGCATATCAAGAAGCTGATTAAACAGCATGATCATTACACAGGTGCAACTTGTGCTGGGGACAATAAAAGGCCACTCTAAAATGTGCAGTTTGGTCACACAACACAATGCAACACAGATGTCTCAAGTTTTGAGAGAGCGTGCAATTGGCATGCTGACTGCAGGAATGTCCACCAGAGCTGTTGCCAGATAATTTAATGTTCATTTCTCTACCATAAGCCGCCGCCAACGTTGTTTTAGAGAACTTGGCAGTACATCCAACCGGCCTCTCAACTGCAGACCACGTGCAACCATTCCAGTCCAGGACCTCCACATGCGGGATCGTCTGAGACCAGCCACCCAGACAGCTGACGAAACTGAGGAGTATTTCTGTCTGTAATAAAGCCTTTTTGTGGGGAAAAACTAATTGGCTGGGCCTGGCTCCCCAGTGGGGGGGCCTATGCCCTCCCAGGTCCACCCATGGCTGTGCCCTTGCCCAGTCATGTGAAATCCATAGATTAGGTCCTAATTTAATTATTTAAATTGACTGATTTCCTTATATGAACTGTAACGCCGTAAAAATCGTTGAAATTGTTGCATGTTGCATTTATATTTTTGTTCCGTACTCAGAGGCTCAGTGTGGTTTCAAAATGGCACCCCATGTGCTCAGTGCCGGTACTACCGAATATCCGGGTATGGCACAAGGTCAGTATGAGTATGACAATTAACACAGACTCCCATTTGTATAATGCAAGTGAATGTGAAGTAAAAACACTTTAAGATGCACGTACATGAAAATAAAGCCCTACTACTGTGACAACTACGTGTGCGTTTTTTATGATCAATGAAAGCCCAGGACAGAGGTACAGCAGAGATAACTTGCCTTGTAGTGATGCTGAGTCTGCTGTGCCGTTGTTCCTGCTGGCGGCTGACCCCTCCTCCAGCTCATCCAGGTAGAGGCGGTAGCGATGGCCGCTGTCATCCTCATACTCCACGTTCTCGTCGTCAGAGTCCACCTCCGGGGCCACGTACACCACCTCAAACTCTATCTCTCCCCTCTGGGGTACACAGAGGCAGACACACGCAGACACACACACACACACAGACACACACACAGACACGCGCAACAACAGACGCGCGCAACAAACAGACACGCGCACAAACAGACACGCAGACACGGACACGCAGACACGGACACGCAGACACGCGCACAAACAGACACGCGCACAAACAGACGCGCGCACAAACAGACACGCGTGGACACGCACACACGGACAGCAGCACGCACAGACACGCACAGACACAGACAGACACACACAGACAGACACACACAGACAGACACACACAGACAGACACACACAGACAGACACACACAGACAGACACACACACACACGGCAGTGTGAGAGAAAACTTAACAATAGGTTACCCAAAAGCTTAGTTGGTTTGTTTGTTTGCTGAGGCATGATTAACTGTTTTTCCCCTATCCACAGCAGCAGTCCCACAGGCTAAATGAACCAACCCCAGCATGAACCTTCATTCAATTACTCTAGAGAGTGTGGGCTGACTAAAGTTAAGGATAGACATGACTGACTCAGTAAAAGTTGGAACCCCCAGGCTAAACATTAACTGGGTGTCACAGAGAGGGTGACAAAAGGCTTTTGAAATGTGGATCACAAAAGGAATGTATTCGCTTTTTACTATGGTTTTACTTAGCCTGGTCCCAAGCTGTATATGCTGTAGTCAACTCTTCCACTGTAGCTTGTCACGTCATAATACATAGTCATAAATTCAAGATGCAACCCTTCTCTCTTCCTGGGGCTGAGTCTGACCTGTTGTGAGAGGATGGTGACAGCCTCCTTGTGTTTGGCGTCCCTCAGGTTGATGCTGTTGACAGCCAGGATGGCATCGCCCACATGGAGCCCCCCACAGCGCTCTGCAGGCTGGGTAGGATGGATCTCTGAGATCAGGATGGGTACCCCGTGTTCCTTACCACCCTGTCCATCCAGAAATAACACACAGACACGCACAGAAATATTAGGGCATGGACCATTACAGATGAGCATCACACTATGGGTTGAGACATAGCATTTAACACTTTCTGATTTGGGCAAAAATTGGTGGTGGAGTTTACCGTGATTGAAATTCCAAGTCCCTCGTGATCTTCTTTGGCCAGCACTACTTTACGAATAGGACCAACTCCTTGAGTCTTCTTCAGTATGTCTGTTTCCTGAGGGAGAGATCAAACAAGCAAACAATTAGCGATACACAAAGAGGAAACAAATATTTTCACTACAATGAGAATCAAACCCCTCTACTCTGATGTCCACTCACATGCCCCACTGGAGACGCTAGGGGTTTCTTGGGGTCGTTACGCCCCCTACAGGCCCGGATGACTGTTTTGTGGCGGTGGAGGTGGATCTCAGCCTCCAGCTGGTTCCACAGCTTGTCGTGAGCGGGCCCCTTCATGTCCCGACCCAGCAGCTGGATCTGCTGTACTCTGGAGATGATGGATCCAAAGACAACTAGTTACCACAGTCAGCATTATTGGTTATTTCAGTCTAAGCTAGGGTTAGGGTTACCTTCCAGCCAGCTCCTTGTCCAGGTACTTGGCTGCCAATCTGGCCCCATAGACCTCAGCCTGCAGTACAGCGACGTGCCTACGGAGGGCCTCATTCTCCTTCTTATGCAGCTTGACCTCTGTCTCCAGCTTCACCTCCTTCACCTTCTCCTTCTTGTTGGCCTGCAGCTCCCTCTCCTGTCACACACAGGCAGGCGGGAGGGCGCGGGCGCACACACACACACGCATACGCACACACGCACGCGCACACACGCACGCGAAGATAAATAGTTGAGTTAAACTCTACAGAGAGAGCGAGTGCTGTGCTACATCCACAAATACCATGTCAAAGACGAACATGGATACAGTATAGATGAAAGTTAAATTAAATATCTACTTGAGGACAAGACACACACAGGACACACAAGATATGTAACTGTGGATTTGGCTATAATAAGTTCAAAGCACTAATCCTTATGGTGACCATGATGAACAAGTTGTCCATAGCGGTTAAGTTAGAGATTGAACAAAGGGTCAAAGATGTGAACTTAATCTGTAGAACACAGGTACAGCCAGTTGGTTCATTCAGAACTTTGCATCAAATTGCCAACCAGAACAATTGGTAATTTCCTTTTGGAGAAAATTTGCTTACATTTTCTGATTTGTTATGATGAAAACATGACCACAATCACATATCAATTAAGCACAAAAACTGTTTTAATTGCGAAGTAGGCATTCGTCTGAAGCCAAAAAAGGAAATTCATGAGCACACAATGCCTACTTCACCCATGCTCTACCAAGGTTTTAGAGCACACAGCTTTGACCTACTACTGTAGCTATGTTGGTATTGTACTTCAAACTGTGTGTAAGCAGGTTGCTTAGGATTCAAAACTTCTCAAACAGCCTAATTCATACTCTTAGCGGAGGTGCTCCCACAATAATGTGATTCGTACCGCAAACTTACAAAATAAACTATTGAATGCTTTTCACCTCACACCAAGACATTATCCCATTCTACTACTTTTTCAAACKTTTTAAATTATATGAAAGTAAGCTTTGCTTTTATAAGACCATCTGGCTTGATTGAATGAGCTTTTTTGTCTTGTAGTAATTTATGTGGTACCTATTTCCCTTTGCACTTTGTTGACTATTGAGACAAAACTCTTTCCAAGTATCAAAACATGCATTTTCCTATCAAATCGGGCAACACGAATATACATGAATAGGCAATAACAAACAACAATGCTACAGTAATTCCATATCTGATATCACTGTCAGTCATTGCTAGCACAAGCCCCATAGAGGGCCTGTTGGACTTATTAATGAGCAACTGTTGTCAGCAAGAGCAGGAAAAKACCAAACTTGAGGTTAGGATGAGTACACAGACACATGCAAGACACAGACGCACAGCTATCACTAACCACAAAACCAGACACACAGACGACATGCACACACTTACCATCTCCTCCACTGAGGGAACAGGCTTAAGGTGAGAAGAACAGAAGGGGTCAAAGGTTAGAAAGGCAGAGTTAAAATCACAGCCAAGCAGTGGGGAAGAATACCACCATTTACCACTTTACAGACCCACTGGAACCTCGGCAGGTATACCCCAAAAATATATTAGCAGTCGTGTGTGTGTGTGGTGCCCTACCATCCTGTCTTTGATGGAGTCAGAGTCCACAGTCTGTCCAGCCTTGGCATGAAGCTGCAGCTGCATGGCATGAAGGTGGAGGAGCTGGTCGTGGACCTCCCTCTCCACCACCACGTTCTCCGCCTGCACGTCAGTCAGCTCCGAACGCAGGTCCACCAGCTGAGCCTGGAGGAGGGAGAGAGTTACATAAGTGTACGCTTCTTCTGATTTCCAAGATTCTTAGGAACCCTCATCATTTATATATAGTGCAATCAGTGTGCCATGCCCATGCCATTATCCCATGCCATTATTATTATCAGTGTGCCATTAGCCCATGCCATGGATTGGTCTGTTTTACATTCTCTCTCTGTTCTCTTCCAGATTTTTCAACAAGTTTTTTCTTAGAAAGCAGGCTACTATTTATTCAAGCCTGAATGAATTTTGCCAAAATGAATAGGCCTACAAATCGTGCACTCAGGGTTGTCTATTGTATGCAAACAAAACCCTGAAAAAAAAAAATCACATTTGTGCTAGTCTCTGGAGCCTACTGAGCTTGGCAACATGGGAAGCATACTTAGGTTCAGAGACAAATCACTTATTTATTTATGCCATTGAACTGGGGCCACCTGCCCGTCACAGCCGTGGGAATGAATTAATCTATGATATGAATGAGGTTCATATTTTAGGATTCACTCCACCTATGATGATGAAAGAAGAGTGTGCTTATCATGTGAATCTGACTGAATACTAAACAGCCTCTGTCTCCTAAATGATTTATCATCATCCTCAGACAGAGACTCATCTATCACTGTTATAGTCAGGCCTTCATTATAGAGACCCAGTCTAAATCAAATAGAATACTCTATAGTACGAATATTCTATAGCTTCTCAAATGTAAGATAGGTAGGGGGAAACAGTGACACACACACACACCAAAAAGGGCAGGACATCCTGATTGTGACACAGTGTGGAACGTGGGCATCTCTTTGCTGGAGGCTGAGTCACTGAGAGTGATCTCTATATTAAATTTAAGTTTCAATTTAAGGGGCTTTTTTGGCATGGAATTTTTATTTATTTATTTAACTAGGCAAGTCAGTTAAGAACTACTTCTTATTTGCAATGACGGCCTATACCGGCCAAACCCGGACGATGCTGGGTCAATTCTGCGCCGCCCTATGGGACTCCCAATCACGGCAGGTTGTGATACAGTCTGTATTCGAACCAGGGTGCCTGTCATGACGCCTCTAGCACTGAGATGCAGTGCCTTAGACCGCTGCGCCACTTGGGAGCCCCAACCATCGCCAAAGCAAGTGAAATAAACAAAACAAAAAATCAACAGTAAACATTACTCACAAAAGTTCCAAAAGAATAAAGACATTTCAAGTGTCATATTATGTCTATATACAGTATTGTAATGATGTGCAAATACTTAAAGTACAAAAGGGAAAATAAATAAAGATAGTATTTACAATGGTGTTTGTTCTTCACTGGTTGCTCTTTTCTTGTGGTAACAGGTCACAAATCTTGCTGCTGTGATTGCACATGGTGTTATTTCATCCAATAGATGTGGGAGTTTTTCAAAATTGCATTTGTTTTCGAATTCTTTGTGGATCTGTGTAATCTGAGGGAAATATGTGTCTCTAATGTGGTCATACATTTGGCAGGAGGTTAGGAAGTGTAGCTCAGTTTCCACCTCATTTTGTGGGCATAGCCTGTCTTCTCTTGAGACCCAGGTCTGCTTTGGCTGCCTTCCTCAATAGCAAGGCAATGCTCACGGAGTCTGTGCATAGTCAGAGATTCACAGTGGTCAGGTATTGTGCCACTGTGTACTTTCGGTTTTGTGCCAAATAGCATTCTAGTTTGCTCAGTTTTTTTGTGTCTATATCCGTGCTCTCTAATCAGAACGGCTAAAACACGGGTCCGGCTGACCTGTCCTCTTCCTGATAAAATATGCCAGAGTAACAGTCCGGAGCCGAGACGGAGGAATTCTTAATAGCTGAGCCATCACTTTATGTTTGGTCATTATTCTACAATCTATTTTGTTTKCATAAAAAAACCTTGCTCCCTCGACAAGAGCAAAAAGCTAAACTGTGTCTCAAGTGTTGGCAACATAATGACAGAAAGCAATTCCCTGAAGCTTGGCTTCCCCGGCAGACTTACATCWTCCACAGTTAAGCTTTTTAAGTGATTCACACACACATGCAAAACTGATTCATCTCACATAAGTAGATAAAGCCCCCATTGAAGTCTCAGTAGGACTATGGAGAAAATAAAGAATAGTTTTAATAGATTTTTAACGAAGGGGGTAAAGTAGATTACACCAGCGGACCCCATCCTCATGGGGTCTGAAACAGGCACCAGCCAAGACACCAAATGTCCTTACGTGTAGAAACACTAAGTCACTGAACATCTGGGTACCAGAGAGGCCCTGGACCTGAAGACATTCTTCCTCTTCRGTCTTATGGTCTTCAGCAAATATAGATCCAAATGTAAATCTAGCCGATTTACACTTGTATTCATCTGGAATTCTGAGTTGGCCAAAATTCTGAATCTAGAAATGGATGCCCGCAATGAGTTCCAATGGCTGGGCAGGAAAAATGGGCTTGACTCACCAATCTGAGCCTTCAAGGTCTAGAAAACCTTCTACTCTACTTTCATGAGTGTTTACTAGCTATTCTGACAGCACAGCAGCATTGCTAAGAATAACATGCCAACAGACCAAATAAAATGGGTTATGGTGCAACTACACTAGGTCATTTTTAGCCAACACTAGTTTATATGCTGTTATAAACTGGGTAGTTCGAGCCCTGAATGCTGACTGGCTGACAATTGTGGTATATCAGACCGTATACCACAGGTATGACAAAACATTTGTTTTTAGTGCTCTAATTACATTGGTAACCAGTTTATAATAGCAATAAGGCACCTCAGGGGTTTGTGGTATATTGCCAATATACCACAGCTAAGGGCTGCGTCCAGACACTCCACTTTGCGCCATGCTTGAGAACAGCCCTTAGCCATGGTATATTGGCCATATACCACACCCCTCTGGCCTTATTCTTTAAGTAAGGTCCCAATGAGTAGAAGGCATGGGTGTCAAACTCAATCCCTTGAGGGCCTAGAGTCTTGCTGGCTTTGGTTTTTCCTTTCAATTAAAGATCAAGACAACCAGGTGAGGGGAGTTCCTTACTACTTAGGCTGCGGTCCAAACACGTAAAACACACACCCTATCCCCTCAGCCCTCAAATTAAGTGGACACTTCTGATGACGTTTCATGACGTCTGACGAGTATACACTTGCAGGGCAAGGGGCGAGGGAGGAAGGAATGGTTTTTAAAATGGACTGCCCTTGTTCGGAAATTCGTCACTTGTTCATCCCGCGATGATTGTGTGTTCAGCCACTGGTAGCTTGTGGGTGCTTAATATGCGCTACAGTCAATTATGATTGCATGTCCACCTATATTAACTATATAATTATTAATATGCCTACTGTATGATAGCAAGCAAATTAATTTGCTAACTACCGTTAGCCTACCTAGCTACTTCTGAAGGATAAAAAATATTTCTACAATTTCCAAAAGCTAATCAAACAAAAACATCTTACTTTTGCGAGACGTGTTTGTGCATTAGTAGCACAGTTTCTAACTTCTTTACATTAGTTTTTACTTACACTTGTATTTTGACTCCATATTCATATTGAGATTTAAAGTTTTGCCGGACTTTTCTTAGCTGATGTACAATYGTCACGAATTGAATTATGGGGTGTTTTAGGCCCCGGAGTGAACATAATTGTACACTCGCAAACTCG
This sequence comes from Salvelinus sp. IW2-2015, assembly GCF_002910315.2. Taxonomy (NCBI): domain Eukaryota; kingdom Metazoa; phylum Chordata; class Actinopteri; order Salmoniformes; family Salmonidae; genus Salvelinus; species Salvelinus sp. IW2-2015. The sequence continues at coordinate 12,765,684 of NC_036868.1, read as the reverse complement.
ACTAAAAACGATGGCTGAGGGGCTTACGTTGCAAACTTCCCTTGCTTGGCTAATCATTTGCACCACCCTCCAAGATGGTGATGGGGATTCCCCCAAGGGCAAAAGGCGAGGGTAAGTGGACGAGGGTGTGTCTTTTAAGTGTTTGGACTGCAGCCCCGGTGACCTTAATTTATCTATCAAGTACAAAGGAGTCAAGAAAACTCAGTGACACAGCACTCCGTGGAATGAGTTTGACACGTGATATAAAACACTATTCACACAGGAATAGTATTAGTAGAGAACGTGGTAATGTGTTTCGACAGGATTAGTTTTTTTTATGCAACAAATTGACAGTTACAACAAAAACGTAGAGTTTTTTTTATTTAACCTTTATTTAACTACGCAAGTCAGTTAAGAATCGGTTAAGAACAAATTCTTATTTACAATGACGGCCTACCAAAAGGCCTCCTGCGGGGACAGGGGCCTGGGATAAAAATAAATAAATACTATATAAATATAGGACAAAACAGACATCACAACAAGAGAACAACACAACACTACATAAAGASAGACCTAAGATGACAACATAGCAAGGCAGCAACATATAACACAGCATGGTAGCAACATAACATACAGTTGAAGTCGGAAGATTGCATGCACTTAGGTTGGAGTCATTAAMACTCGTTTTTCAACCACTCCGCAAATTTCTTGTTACCAAACTATAGTTTTAGCAAGTCGGTTAGGACATCTACTTTGTGCATGACACAAGTCATTTTTCCAACAATTGTTTACAGACAGATTATTTAACTTATAATTCACTGTATCACAATTCCAGTGGGTCAGAAGTTTACATACAATAAGTTGACTGTGCCTTTAAACAGCTTGAAAAATTTCAGAAAATGATGTCATGGCTTTAGAAGCTTCTGATAAATGATGTCAAGTAGCCTGAGTCAATTGGAAGTGTACCTGTGGATGTATTTCAAGGCCTACCTTCAAACTCAGTGCCTCTGTTTGACATCATGGGAAAATCAAAAGAAATCAGCCAAGACCTCAGAAAAACAATTGTAGTCTGGTTCATCCTTGGGAGCAATTTCCAAACGCCTGAAGGTACCACGCTCATCTGTACGAGCAATAGCACGCAAGTATAAACACCATGGGACCACGCACCCGTCATACCACTCAGGAAGGAGACGCGTCTCCTAGAGATAAACGTACTTTGGTGCGAAAAGTGCAAATCAATCCCAGAACAACAGCAAAGGACCTTGTGAAGATGCTGGAGGAAACAGGTCCAAAAGTATTTATATCCACAGTAAAACAAGTCCTATATCGACATAACCTGAAAGGCCGCTCAGCAAGGAAGAAGTCACTGCTCCAAAACTGCCATAAAAAAAGATGGACTACGGTTTGCAACTGCACATGGGGACAAAGATCGTACTTTTTGGAGAAATGTCCTCTGGTCTGATGAAACAAAAATATAACTTTTTGGCCATAATGACCATCGTTATGTTTGGAGGAAAAAGGGGGAAGCTTGCAAGCCGAAGAACACCATCCCAACCGTGAAGCACAGGGGTGGCAGCATCATGTTGTGGGGGTGCTTTGCTGCAGGAGGGACTGGTGCACTTCACAAAATAGATGACATCATGAGGATGGAAAATTATGTGGATATATTGAAGCAACATCTCAAGACATCAGTCAGGAAGTTAAAGCTTGGTCGCATATGGGTCTTCCAAATGGACAATGACCCCAAGCATACTTCCGAAGTTGTGGCAAAATGGCTTAAGGACAATAAAGTCAAGGTATTGGAGTGGTCATCACAAAGCCCTGACCTCAATCCTATAGAACATTTGTGGGCAGAACCGAAAAAGTGTGTGTGAGCACGGAGGCCTACAAACCTGACTCAGTTACACCAGCTCTGTCAGGAGGAATGGGCCAAAATACACCCAACTTATTGTGGGAAGCTTGTGGAAGGCTCCCCAAAACATTTGACTCAAGTTAAACAATTTAAAAGGCAATGCTACCAAATACTAATTGAGTGTATGTAAACTTCTGACCCACTGGGAATGTGATGAAAGAAATAAAAGCTGAAATAAATCATTCTCTCTACTATTATTCTGACATTTCACATTCTTAAAATAAAGTGGTGATCTTAACTGACCTAAGACAGGGAATTTTTACTAGGATTAAATGTGAGGAATTGTGAAAACGGAGTTTAAATGTATTTGGCTAAGGTGTATGTAAACTTCAACTTCAACTGTAACAACATGGTAGCAACCCAACATGGTAGAAGCACAAAACATGGTACAAACATTATTGGGCTCAGACAACAGCACAAAGGGCAAGAAGGTAGAAACAACAATACATCCAACAAAGCAGCCACAACTGTCAGTAAGAGTGTCTATGATTTAGTCTTTGAATGAAGAGATTGAGATAAAACTGTCCAGTTTGAGTGTTTGTTGCAGCTCGTTCCAGTTGCTAGCTGCAGCGAACTGAAAAGAGGAGCGGCCCAGGGATGTGTGTGCTTTGGGGACCTTTAACAGAATGTGACTGGCAGAACGGGTGTTGTATGTGGAGGATGAGGGCTGCAGTAGATATCTCAGACAGGGGGGAGTGAGGCCTAAAATAGTTTTTTAAATAAGCATCAACCAGTGGGTCTTGCGACGGGTATACAGCGATGACCAGTTTACAGACTAGGGGCGGCAGGTAGCCTAGTGGTTAGAGCATTGGTCCAGAAACCGAAAGGATGCTGGATCGAATCCCCGAGCTGACAAGATAAAAATCTGTCGTTCTGCCCCTGAACAAGGCAATTAACCCACTGTTCCCCTGTAGGCCGTCATTGTAAATAAGAATTTGTTCTTAACGGACTTGCCTAGTTAAATAAAATATTAACAGAGGAGTATAGAGTGCAGTGATGTGTCCTATAAGGAGCATTGGTGGCAAATCTGATGGCCGAATGGTAAAGAACACCTAGCCGCTCGAGAGCACACTTACCTGCCGATCTATAAATTATGTCTCCTTAATCTAGCATGGGTAGGATGGTCATCTGAATCAGGGTTAGTTTAGCAGCTGAGGTGAGAGAGGACCAATTACGATAGAGGAAACCAAGTCTAGATTTATCTTTAACCTGCAGCTTTGATATGTGCTGAGAGGAGGACAGTGCACTGTCTAGCCATACCCCCAAGTACTTGTATGACGTGACTAGCTCAAGCTCTAAACCCTCAGAGGTAGAAATAACACGTGTGGGAGGAGGGGCATTCTTCTTACCAAACCACATTTGTTGTAGAGCATTTAACACAAAATCCAGGGAGGGGCCAGCTGAGTATAAGACTGTATCATTAGCAAATAAATGGATGAGAGAGCTTCCTACTCCCTGAGCTATGTTGTTGATGTAAATTGAGAAGAGCATGGGGCCTAGGGTCGAGCCTTGGGGTACTCCCTTGGTGACAAGCAGTGGCTGAGACAGCAGATTTTCTGACTTTATACACTGCACTCTTTGAGGTAGTTAGCAAACTAGCCCAAATACCCCCCAGAGACACCAATACTCCTTAGCTGGCCCACAAGAATGGAATGGTCTACGGTATCAAAAGCTTTGGCCAAGTCAATAAAAATAGCAGCACAATATTGCTTAGAATCAAGGGCAATGGTGACATTCTTGATGACCTTTAAGGTTGCAATGACACATCCATGACCTGAGTGGAAACCAGATTGCATACCCGAGAGAATACTATAGACATCAAGAAAGCCAGTCAGTTGATTATTGCCAAGTTTTTGCAACACTTCTGATAAACATGGCAAAATAGAACCTATAACAGTTAGGATCTTGGTTCCCAAATTTCTAAACCATACCAAACCACCTTTGGTATAGCGTCGCCATAATATTTGATTTTAGAAAGTGTGTTCATAATCATTAGGATATTTTAGCAATCCGCAATATAAGACGTCCTAAATACCCCCCAGCCTTCAGATGTGAGCTAAACAATGCACTTGATATGCGTTTTAGGCTATGAATGAGGAAGTGAACTTGTCATTTCCAAACGTTTAGTTCAGTTGTATGCTGGTTGCATTAAATAGACRTAATATTTTTTATTGATGCATTTGGCAATGTTCAACTCATTCGCACATAACGTATAAACAAAAGCATTCCCTGTGAAAGTTGATACATCTAGGCCCTTCATATATAGGCTATGCACAGCACTGTTCAATTTATCGAGTMAGTTTCCTTGCTCAAAGTGCAAGCAACACCTGTCAAACTCAGACATTTCTCTCAAAACACAGGAATGTCGATTCGCATGGGACTAGTATTATCAGATGATTTTGGAGTTTGCCAAAAAAAACAGTCGGTTATTCTGGCTGGAATTGTTACTCTCCTGACATGGCAGATTCGAACAGGACTAAAATTACAAAGACGTGGTGTTTTGTGCTCATGCACATATTTGCACTACCCTTCTTCCCCAGTAAAACTAATCCAGTCCGAATAGGATTTTAGGCAACCTAAAACTCTTCTTGAGCCCTATTCGCATGGGACTAGTATTACTAAAGAACGTTGGTTATGTATGGTCTTCTGTGTGAGAACCTAGATTAATATTGGGCGATTCCACGACAGCTGAAAATATTTTGGGCATCTCAGATCTGTTCTGGCAATTCTCACATAGGAACTTCATTCGGAGGAAGGATGTTTAACATGCTTTTTACATTTATTTTTTTATCATGATGAAATTGTCGATTTTAGGCCCTTTTTAGACTTATATTCCTTTTAGTGCTCCCTCAAATATGGAGTAGCCTATGTCCAGTTCATGAAAGACATTTTCACATTCATTTATTCAACATTTAAAAAATCTCAAAACTACCCTTTTTGATTTTGCCTATTTTTAGACATATTGTTTCAAGGCTCTACAGTGCGACCATTTGACTTGCATATGCGCCTAAATATTTTGCTGTGCGACCTGGAATTTTAATTCAGGAGCACCGGTGCGCCTAGAAGAATTAAGGATTCTAGCTTTAATACCTCATAGTTTTCATTGCGTTCCTAAATGTCTTTGTGTGCACCTACATTTTTCAAATGAGGGACAGACGTGCTCCTTGTAAACTAAGGTCAGCATAGAGCCCTGTGTTTGCAACAATATACTCTTCAAACACATCACATTTCCAGAGTGGGCTCTCTGCTACTTTTAAAAGATATGACCCATTTTTTGTTCTTCTTCATAGAAATAGACATTACAGGTCATTAACCAATCACAGTTCTCCTTTAGGATTGCACATTCAGAAAGTCACCAGAAGTGGGAGAACCCTTTGAATCCATTTTCCCATTCACAGTGTTGGTGGTGCTCATAAAATTGATCACACCGTCAGAATTAGCAGAGAGCCCACTCTGGAAATGTGATGTACTTGTAGAGTATATTGTTCCAAATAATATGTCTTAAAATCAACAAGGGTAGTTGTGGTGCTGTAAACAGCAAACCCTCTTACAATGCCCTTCCAGCACTCCCCAGTTAGGAGGCTAATAGAGCCCAGCTGAGGTTCATTAGTCAATCATGTGTGTGATTGTTCAGCCAATCAGACCAAACAGTTGAGTAGGCTGCTGCTGCTCACATTCAAGGGGAGAAAGGACTGGAGACAATAGCAGACAGGCTGGGAGCTAAAATACTTTAAGAGAGACCTTAGTTACTGAAGTTATATGTTAAATAACTTAATCTTGAGCCTTTATGTTTGTAAAATGTAATACATCTGAAATTTTAACAGTTTACTCTTCCTCTACCCTGAGACCCCTTCTAGTTCTGGTCTGTGGCCCCTCCCAAGAATCTGCTGCAGTAGTTGAGATTCATATTTTTGATATTGAATAAATGAAAATTGTATTAAAGAATCAAGAAACTTTTAAATTTAGAGAATAATAATACCAAGTAGAGGTCGGCCGATTATGGTTTTTCAACGCCGATACCGATACCGATTATTGGAGGACCAAAAAAGGCCGATACCGATTAATCAGCCGATTTTTAAACATTTATTTGTAATAATGACAATTACAACAATACTGAATTAACACTTATTTTAACTTAATATAATACATCAATAAAATCAATTTAGACTCAAATAAATAATGAAGCATGTTCAATTTGGTTTAAATAATGCAAAAACAAAGTGTTGGAGAAGAAAGTAAAAGTGCAATATGTGCCATGTAAGAAAGCTAATGTTTAAGTTCCTTCCTCAGAACATGAGAACATATGAAAGCTGGTGGTTCCTATTAACATGAGTCTTCAATATTCGCAGGTAAGAAGTTTTAGGTTGTAGTTATTATAGGAATTATAGGACTATTACTCTCCATACCATTTGTATTTCATATACCTTTGACTATTGGATGTTCTTATAGGCACTTTAGTATTGCCAGTGTAACAGTATAGCTTCCGTCCCTCTCCTCGCCCCTACCTGGGCTCGAACCAGGAACACATCGACAACAGCCACCCTCGAAGCATCGTTACCCATCGCTCCCCATCGCTTGAAACGCTATTAGGGCGCACCCCGCTAACTAGCTAGCCATTTCACATCGGTTACACCAGCCTAATCTCGGGAGTTGATAGGCTTGAAGTCATAAACAGCTCAATGCTTGAAGCATTGCGAAGAGCTGCTGGCAAACGCACGAAAGTGCTGTTTGAATGAATGCTTACGAGCCTGCTGCTGCCTACCATCGCTCAGTCWGACTGCTCTATYGAATATCAAATCATAGACTTAATTATAACACACAGAAATACTAGCCTTTGGTCATTGATATGGTCGAATCCGGAAACTATCATTTCGAAAACAAAACGTTCATTCTTTCAGTGAAATACGGAACCGTTCCATATTTTATCTAACGGGTGGCATCCCTAAGTCTAAATATTCCTGTTACATTGTATACACTTCAATGTTATGTCATAATTATGTACAATTCTGGCAAATTAATTACGGTCTTTGTTAGGAATAAATGGACTTCACACAGTTCGCAACGAGCCAGGCGGCCCAAACTGCTGCATATATCCTGACTAGCTTGCACGGAACGCAAGAGAAGTGACACAATTTCCCTAATTATAAAAAAAAATCATGTTAGCAGGCAATATTAACGAAATATGCAGGTTTAAAAATATATACTTTGATTATACTTTGTATTGATTTTAAAGAAAAGCCATTGATGTTTATGGTTAGGTTTGGTGTAGGCTGTGATTCGATGAGAAATTAACAGGCCACCGCATCGATTATATGCAACGCAGGACACGCTAGATAAACTAGTAATATCAACCATGTGTAATTAACTAGTGATTATGTTAAGATTGATTGTTTTTTATAAGATAGGTTTAATGCTAGCTAGCAACTTACCTTGGCTTCTTGCTGCCCTCGCGTAACAGGTAGTCAGCCTGCCATACAGGCTCCTCGTGGAGTGCAATGTAAGGCAGGTGGTGTAGAGCGTTGGACTAGTAACCGGAAGGTTGGAAAAACGAATCCCAAGCTGACAAGGTAAAAAATCTGTCGTTCTGCCTCTGAACAAGGCAGTTAACCCACCGTTCCTAGGCCTTCATTGAAAATAAGAATGTGTTCTTAACTGACTTGCCTAGTTAAATAAAGGTGTAAAAAAAAACATACATTTTAAAAATCGGCCAAATCGGTGTCCAAAAGTACCGATTTCCGATTGTTATGAAACTTGAAATCGGCCCTAATCAAATCAAATCAAATTGTATTAGTCATATACACATGGTTAGCAGATGTTAATGCGAGTGTAGCGAAATGCTTGTGCTTCTAGTTCCGACAATGCAGTAATAACCAACAAGTAATCTAACCTAACAATTCCACAACTACTACCTTATACAACACACACAAGTGTAAAGGGATAAAGAATATGTACATAAAGAATATGAATGAGTGTGGTACAGAACGGCATGGCAAGATGCAGTAGATGGTATAGAGTACGGTATATACATATGAGATGAGTACTGTAGGGTATGTAAACATAAAGTGGCATAGTTTAAAGTGGCTAGTGGTACATGTATTACATAAAGATGGCAAGATGCAGTAGATGGTATAGAGTACGGTATATACATATGAGATGAGTACTGTAGGGTATGTAAACATAAAGTGGCATTGTTTAAAGTGGCTAGTGGTACATTTTTACATAATTTCCATCAATTCCCATTTTTAAAGTGGCTGGAGTTGAGTCAGTATGTTGGCAGCGCCGCTAAATGTTAGTGGTGGCTGTTTAACAGTCTGATGGCCTTGAGATAGAAGGTGTTTTTCAGTCTCTCGGTCCCTGCTTTGATGCACCTGTACTGACCTCGCCTTCTGGATGATAGCGGGGTGAACAGGCAGTGGCTTGGGTGGTTGTTGTCCTTGATGATCTTTATGGCCTTCCTGTGACATCGGGTGGTGTAGGTGTCCTGGAGGGCAGGTAGTTTGCCCCCGGTGATGCGTTCTGCAGACCTCACTACCCTCTGGAGAGCCTTACGGTTGTGGGCGGAGCAGTTGCCGTACCAGGCGGTGATACAGCCCGACAGGATGCTCTCGATTGTGCATCTGTAGAAGTTTGTGAGTGCTTTTGGTGACAAGCCGAATTTCTTCAGCCTCCTGAGGTTGAAGAGGCGCTGCTGCGCCTTCTTCACAACGCTGTCTGTGTGGGTGGACCAATCAGTTTGTCCGTGATGTGTACACCGAGGAACTTAAAACTTTCCACCTTCTCCACTACTGACCCGTCGATGTGGATAGGGGGGTGCTCCCTCTGCTGTTTCCTGAAGTCCACAATCATCTCCTTTGTTTGTTGACGTTGAGTGTAGGTTATTTTCCTGACACCCACACTCCGAGGGCCCTCACCTCCTCCCTGTAGGCCGTCTCGTCGTTGTTGGTAATCAAGCCTACCACTGTAGTGTCATCCGCAAACTTGATGATTGAGTTGGAGGCGTGCATGGCCACGCAGTTCGTGGGTGAACAGGGAGTACAGGAGAGGGCTCAGAACGCACCCTTGTGGGCCCCAGTGTTGAGGATCAGCGGGGTGGAGATGTTGTACCTACCCTCACCACCTGGGGCGGCCCGTCAGGAAGTCCAGGACCCAGTTGCACAGGGCGGGTCGAGACCCAGGGTCTCGAGCTTGATGACGAGTTTGGAGGGTACTATGGTGTTAAATGCTGAGCTGTAATCGATGAACAGCATTCTCACATGGGTATTCCTCTTGTCCAGATGGTTAGGGCAGTGTGCAGTGTGGTTGCGATTGCGTCGTCTGTGGACCTATTGGGTCGGTAAGCAAATTGAGTGGGTCTAGGGTGACCGGTAGGGTGGAGGTGATATGGTCCTTGACTAGTCTCTCAAAGCACTTCATGATGACGGAAGTGAGTGCGTACGGGCGTAGTCGTTTAGCTCAGTTACCTTAGCTTTCTTGGGAACAGGAACAATGGTGGCCCTCTTGAAGCATGTGGGAACAGCAGACTGGGACAAGGATTGATTGAATATGTCCGTAAACACACCAGCCAGCTGGTCTGCGCATGCTCTGAGGACRCGGCTGGGAATAATTAAATCGGCCATTCCAATTAATCGGTCGACCTCTAATACCAAGATGTCTGTATCATGTAGGCCTACTGTTCACCGATCAAAGGGTCTCACAGGAGGCATGTATAGGCCTAAAATGGGCACTTACTTTCATGATATTCTCAATGGTTTGTGAAAAAAGCATTTCAAACATCCTTCCTCCCATTGAAGTTTGAGAATTGCCAGAACAATCTGCAATACCAAAAATATTTTCTGCTCCTGCTGATGTGGAATCTGACAATTATTAGTGAACTTCCCATGCTCCAGTATTTGACATTTCTATGCCCTTACCTTGGTGCCTTTGATGTGTTTTATCATGGGCTTCTGACCTGACCTTCCTGCTGTAATGTGACCATTGTGTCAACCTGTCATTAGCTCAAAGCTACCTTAGGTAGGTGGAAAACATGTAGGCCTAGTTAAAAATGTAAAAATACAGATCTAACCTACTTTCTCTAAATAGATCTTAACATAAATCTAATTGGTCACACACCAACAGCCGTAACCAGTGGACAGAAAACAGGCATTTCACAAACCCAATCATAGCTGATTTTCCACAGATTTGGTTTACTTTAGCCATGTCATATACCCTTAGGCCATGACTTTGTAGTAGGTGTTGTTGGGTGCCAACTGGTTGTGTAAAGCCAGAATTCCTGCTCTCAGCACTATACTGCGCTGAAGGTAGAGGCTGAAATGCAGTATCAATTTACATACAGGCAGTAATAGGAGCTCTACGGTAGTCTCAAGAATTGCTGGGAAGGTGTTGACAGAGTCAACTACACCACTGACCAAACAATGGCTATTGAGCATGGTAAGGTCATGGTGGAGTAAGGGTCAGGATGACCCTTGTTTCTGTTTCTCTCATCAATAGATTTGATGGCTTCTCACAATGTGAAGTGGCTGTCAAATATTGTGTGTGTACTGTCACCTAATTCTTATTCTGTCAATTGCTGGAGCAGAAATGCAGATTGTCAACACAAGTTACACAACATATATTGATACTGAGTGGTCAATTTCAAACTTTTAGGAAGGGACAATGTACGGAAATTGTTGTTTGGGATTATGTCGGGCCATCTACCCTCGACCGGTCACTCAACTGGATGTCCAGAGACGCACTGTCATGCATGAAGAGAGCTATGGAGGACATTCCAATTCTGACAGCTATTTAGCTAACTAGGAGCTAGCTTGTTGGCCTACACAGCATAAGTACACCATTAACATATCAAATGATCATGCGCATTCTTTTTAGCATTTATACAAGACAAGTTTGCGCTCACCTCTACTTTGTGATTAAGTTGAAAAATCGTCTGGGCTTTGTGGCAAAGCTGAGCAAAACAGGAGCTGAGACTTGTCATCTTTTGACGACCCTCGTATGTGATGTCAGCTTGATCTGGGTCGATTTCTCCAAGTAGTAAATCKACGTCAACAAACGCCTTGTCAAACTCCTTCTCCAGAACCTCAAGCCACCGAAACATGGACATCCCCGTGCCTGGACTGACCAGGGCCGTGCCCTGGGCTGACGGAGAGGCACCGGCCGAGCCAGACATGTCCAACAGTGCAGGCTAAAAGCTAAAGCTAGCTGACTAACCGATTCCCTTCACAAATAAAATCAGCGCTTTGTTTCCGACACACTGTATAAGTTAACTGAGTCGTAATACCAGAGTTACACTGTACTCTAAATGCCCTAATCATACGAAAGTGTTTCTTTTCAGAGAAGACTAGCTAAAATAAATGTATTTGGTTCTTTCCCAAAACCCTAATGCTACCAGGAAATCCGAAATCGGATACGGATTATAGCTATGAATCGACTACAACAGTCTGCCACACAACAGAGAAAAAGCAATCGATAGCATATCTAGTCAATCTGTGTCGAGTTCTTGGGGGCAGTTTCCTGCCACTCCTTATACTGGCAGACAGTAGCACATATTATTGTACCTTTTGTCGTTAACAATTGCAGTTAAATGCTTTGCTTTTCACACTTGTTTTTGTTGGCCACTCCCTGTGTCTAAAATATCTTGTTGGAGAGTGTAAACATTTCTTATGTCATTGTAGGCATGGTGTGAGTGGCTATGCAGACAGTATTACATATTTTACATAGCTACTTTTTGCATTAAATAAATTACTTTTAATTGTATTTGCTAACCTCTTATCTCACACCATTGTTGGAATAATCAGACAAATATTTTATTTATTTAATGTTCATGAGAGAGAAATATACATTCCCTGGGTGGCACTACAGAAGGCAATCGTTCAGTTAAAAGACAAGTGGTCGTTGTTCATTAATCTGTATTAAATGTTACTAATAATATATGCCATTTAGCCAACGCTTTTATCCAAAGCGACTTAGTCACACGTGCATGCAGTAATCAGGGTTAAGGTAGTTCATCTAACATCTCTTAAAACATAACATGCAAATATATGGCAACTCCTTCAAGACAGTGGCAGACAGAGTATTCAAATAGACAGAGGAGGAAATAGTTTTTGTTTAACTGAATGGGTTGTAAATGGTTTATCAGCAAGTTTCTCACGTCCGCAAACAGAAGGGCTATCTATTACTGTTTGTGTCAGTTCCTTGTCGGTGTCAAATGTTGTTTTTTAACCAAGATAAACATCTCTGCCATTGTTCCAAATGAAACAGAGCACCTACTCTCTCCCACATAATCCTTGCTGAGGTATTTAAACCCCAGAGCAAGAGGGAGTGCTGTTCTTTTTTACTGAGATGCCCAACTAGGCTGGGTGTTCATGATGCGGTTTCTCATGATCTTGCTGGCAAGTATTACATTGCATACTCTCGTGTGCATCTGTAGCAATGTTTGTCCAAAGAAGTGTGTGTGTGATAGTGCAAAGTCAGTGCAGTGTTTCAGGTTGCAGTCTTTTCCCACTGGAATCACTAAAGATGTGAGGAAACTAAACCTGGGATACAACCACATCAAGCAACTAAAGGTAAGAGTGGAATTGCTAATTTGATAATAACCATCGAGAATCAGTGACATTGGTAACAATAGATTCACTATCAAACCATTTTCAGACCTTTCATTTTAGCAATCTTGTAATTAATCCTTAGAAATCAGTTTGATTTAAACACACTGAGGGATGATTTACTTCTGATTAATAGCATATTGTTTGTATAATGGTGCACATTAGTTCATATCTTCTCCTGATATGTTTGTCTTTTCCAGGGTAGAGACATATCTGGCCTGACAGAGCTGGAGGAAGTGATCATTTCATCCTGTGGAGTGGAGGTGGTGGAGGCCAATGCTCTCAGGGCTCAGGGGCTACTAAGAAGCCTGGATCTACAGAAGAATAAACTGCATCAGATCCCCCGTGGTCTCCCACCCAGCCTGGAGACCCTCAACGTGGGCCACAACAGGATCACAGGCCTCCAGGAGTCTGTCTTTGAGGGGCTGAAGAAACTACGTCTGCTTGATCTTCAGAATAACCAGATCACCAACCTGCGTTCCAACACCCTCTCCACCCTGGAGAAGTTGGAGTGCCTTTACCTGGATGGAAATCAAATTGAGACAGTGCAAGGTGCTCTGAGACTCCCCCAACTGAATCTGTTGAGCTTGGGGAACAACAAGATCCCCTGTTTTCCCTCATCCTTTTTCACACCACTACAGTCCTTGACGACACTGCGTTTACCAGGGAACCTCCTATCAAGAGTCCCACTCGATCTCCCTCACGCCCTGTCCTACCTGAACTTGGACAGGAACCAAATACGAGCACTGAGAAACCGCGAGATGGGCCAACTCCGCAACCTCACGTCTCTGTCTGCGTCCTACAATAGGTTGGTTTCTGTGGACGGTGGCCTTCGCTTGCCCAACCTCACAGTGCTGGAACTGCCAGGAAACCACCTGAGGGTGCTGCCCAGTAGACTGAGCCCCAAACTGGAAAGACTGGACTGCAGACAGAACTCCATCCAGGAAGTCACCTTCCAGCACCTGTCTGGAATGAAACAGCTGAAGCATCTCTTCCTAGAGAATAACACAATCTGGAACTTTGAAGCTAATGCTCTGAGGAACAGCGTTCACATAACCAACCTGGCTCTGGAACAGAACCTCCTCTCCTCTATTCCAGACGGGTATGTATTTCATCCCTTGATATGGTGCTTTATTAGCATGTTGTAGACTAACATTTGGGATCATATTTATGAATTCATGAAATACATTATAGATGTGTTGTACATTCAATTGAGTATTATAGATAGAATAGTGGCCTAACCACATTGTAGGTCTTTGGTTAAACATATTTGAGTATAAAACCACAAGATGATAGATAAACACATCTTAACTGTAGATCCATGTGACTCCTTTGGCCTTTTGGTAAGAGCAGACACAACTGTGCACTGTTCTGTTAACATGTCTCTCTGGCAGGCTTCCAGAGAGTCTGATCCGCCTGGACTTGAAAGGGAACCGCATCGAGGCCGTCCAGGAGCAGGAGCTGAGATCCCTGAAGCGCCTGCAGGTGTTGAACTTGAGGAGAAACAAGCTGACCTCCCTCCCCCAGATCACCCTGGACCTGCTTCCCCGGCTGAGGACCGTCTACCTAGACGGGAACCCCTGGAACTGCAGCTGTGAGCTCCTGGGGGTCAAGAGGACCCTGCTGGCCAGGAGGGTGGAGATCCCTAAAGAGCTGTGTAACGAGCATGTGAGTGCGCCGGGGGACAGCTGGAGAGCGTACCTGATGGCCCAGGACAGATGTGAGGAGTACTTCATGGAAACCGCACCTGAGGACCAAGTGGAGCAGACAGACACTGAGGAGTATTATGACTATGATTCGTAGATGGAGAAAATAAATGTAGCGGGGGAATTTCATGTTTAGCTGAACATACTGGGTATTTTGAATGTTTTAACATTTTACTGTAGTTTGGCAATTAATACTAAGGAAGTTACCTTTAGCTGTGTAGTCTATAGAAAAACATTGAACTACTGTATTAACAAACAGCCATTGCAATATACATTGGTAAATAGGTTTATGTAGAATATACCTTAAATACCTAATGTATAATAACATAATAATAAATAAACAAGTATATCATTACAGTTTTCATTTACTTGGCACAAACAGATGCAAATAATCTGCTATAGGATAAGCCACATAATTACTTTTGTGTGTGTTTGTTTTGTTCTGAATTTAAGTGGCATCTTAGTTGATACTGTAAAAAAGTGTTATGCACACTTTGCAAAAACAATAGACAAATAAATAAATACTAGCTACAGATAACTAATGACTTGCACTTCTAGGGTGCTTGACCTGCACGGTTTCCACTAGTTAYCACAGCCACAAAGTCAAAATGGTCTATATCGTAAAAATGTATAAAATCTAAAATGTGCTTTTAGATCTTCATTTGAAGTTAAGGTTACGGGTAAGGTCTATACATATTTACCTCTATCACTACAGTATAGTATCCCTGCACACTGTACATTTGGTATTGGGAACTGACCCTGTTTAAAGCTTCTTACCATCTCGTATTCTTCTTATTTCTTATTTGTATTACACGTATATTTTTGTTCTACCTTATTTTTTAGTACTACATTGATATTGATCACTATATTGCTGAGTTTATTGTTCTGTATTGCTGAATTTTATTCATCACATACACATGGTTAGCAGATGTTAATGCGAGTGTAGCAAAATGCTTGTGCTTCTAGTTCCGACCGTGCAGTAATATCTAACAAGTAATCTAACAATTTCACAACAACTACCTTATACACACACAAGTGTAAAGGAATGAATAAGAATATGTACATATAAATATATGGATGAGCGATGGCTGAACAGCATAGGCAAGATGCAGTAGATGGTATAGAGTACAGTATATACATATGAGATGAGTAATGTAGGGTATGTGAACATTATATAAAGTGGCATTGTTTAAAGTGACTAGTGATACATTTATTACATCCAATTTTTTTTGATTGAAGTGGCTAGAGATTTGAGTCAGTATGTTGGCAGCAGCCACTCAATGTTGGTGATGGCTGTTTAACAGTCTGATGGCCTTGGGATAGAAGCTGTTTTTCAGTCTCTCGGTCCCAGCTTTGATGCACCTGTACTGACCTCGCGTTCTGGATGATTGCGTGGTGAACAGGCAGTGGCTCGGGTGGTTGTTGTCCTTGTTGATCTTTTTGGCCTTCCTGTGACATCGGGTGGTGTAGGTGTCCTGGAGGGCAGGTAGTTAGCCGCCGGTGATGCGTTGTGCAGACCTCACTACCCTCTGGAGAGCCTTACAGTTGTGGACGGAGCAGTTGCCGTACCAGGTGGTGATACAGCCCGACAGGATGCTCTCGATTGTGCATCTGTAAAAGTTGTGTGAGTGTTTTTGGTGACAAGCCAAATTTCTTCAGCCTCCTGAGGTTGAAGATTCTTCACCACGATGTCTGTGTGGGTGGACCATTTCAGTTTGTCCGTGATGTGTACGCCGAGGAACTTAAAACTTTCCACCTCCTCCACTACTGTCCCGTCGATTTGGATAGGGAGGTGCTCTCTCTGCTGTTCCTGAAGTAGTTGAAATGGCAAGGTTTGTGACTTTGTGGCTGTGGTAACTAATGACGACCTGCCTGCACTTTACCTCTAGGTTCTGTTGTCACTAGTTACTACAGCCATAAAGTAATAAACCCCACATATTTCTACAATTTATCTTAAAAATGGGATTTTAAACCTAACCCTAACCTTAAGCCTAACTTTAACCACACTGCTAGTCTTATTCCTAACTCTAACCTTAAATTAAACACAAACAGCAAATGTTTTGTTTTCATGTTTGTTAATAATGAATGTTTACAATATAGCCAAATGTGAAATTGTGGATGTGGTAACTAGTGGACACCTCTAGGTTCTGACAAAAAGAACAACCAGAGTATCTCGGCATGCGTTTGAGGGGACGGGCGGACGGGAAGTGGGAAGATGGCGGAAGTGGATGCTGAGTTCGAATCCAGTAGCGCGTCAAGCAAATTTGGTGAAGACGAATGTTCTGAATGGACAACAGTAGTATCAAAAACTGGAACAAAAACGACATTTTCTAAAATTGCAGTGGATAATACGTGTGTGAATGATAATGAATCTCTTCTTATTGGGATACGTTTGTTGAGTAAGGATGCATATGTGGCAAACCCATTTGAGGTGTCGAAGATTGTGAAGCATGGGCTTGGAAAAGTGGAGTCTGTCAGAGTGACCAGGAGTGGTCTTATTAATTGTATTTCTGAAGAACAGGGGAAGATTGCAGTGGGCCTCAAGAGAATCCGGACAACAGAAGTGTTGTGTTTTGAATTTGAGTAGAGCACCCGTCAAAGGAGTCATCTCAGGGGCGACAAAGATCATTCCTGGTGTGGTTGGTGCCCTGCGTCTGACCCACTGGGTGAACGGGGGAAAATGAAGAAAGTCTGTCGGTCCTGTTGTTTTTTGATAAAGAGCAAATACCTATGCATGTGAAGCTTGGTTATGTAAGATAGGCTGTAAGAGCTTTCGTCTCCAAACCACTGCAGTGTTAGAATTGTAAAGGATTTGGCCATGTTTCAAGTGTGTGCAGACAAAACAGTATACGTACTGAAATAAATGTGTGTAGAAGGATGACAGTGTTGCAATTGTGGTGGGGATCATGATCCTGAGTTACTGGAGTGCCCTTTAAGGGTGAAGGAGATTGAGGTGGCAAAAGCTAGAGCGGTCAATCAAATCTCCTATGCAGAGGCGATTAAAATCATTGAGTGACTAGTGATGCTAGTGAATATATGGTAGTGGATACACCACAGCCTGTAGTAAATGTTTGCTGCCAGACAAAAGATACCGTGTGTTAAAAATKTGGATTTTGTTGTGTTCATTAACACATTTATAAACTGTAGAGCACAAGTCTCAAAGAAGTCTATGAAACTGGACATTATTGTGGCTGCAGCAGAAAAGTTTTGGGGATTTAAGGATTTTACATCTGAAGACTTGCAAGGGCTACTGGCGCCAGAAGACCCACACTACCAGATTCGCCTTGAGCCTGTGTAGGTGTAACAGATTTAGCTTCCGTCCCTCTCCTCGCCCCGAAACAGGGACCCTCTGCACACATCAACAACTGCCTCCCACAATACATCATTACCTATCGCTCCATAAAAGCCGCTGCCCTWGCAGAGCAAGGGAAACAACTACTTCAAGGTCTCAGAGCGAGTGACGTCATTGATTGAAACGCTATAAGCCGCACCCGGCTACCTAACTAGCCATTTCACACCGATTACATAGGGATCAGATCTGTTGAATTTTTTTAACAGACAGGTTGTTTGATTTATTGTATTTTTTTTGTAATTTGTTCAGTTTTTTTGGAGGGAATCCTGTTTCCATCCCGCATAATAGGTGGCGGGATGCACATTAATTTGTGTGATCGTTAATATACTGTAACGTACCTGGGTTTATAAGCGCGGATATAGACTCTGCCGCTTGAGGATGCTTTTGCAGCACAGTCGATAGCGCGCTGGACTTCGGGCTAGAAGGTCGAGGGATAGAGACCTGCTCCCTTGCCTGTTTCATTACATAGAATAAAAAAACAACCCTACGTAGATCTCGCGTGATTTCATATTTGCTGAATCGTCCAATCAGTGAGCTACGTGTATCCTTCGGGTTCAGGGGGTAAAGGTTGGATGAAGATGGCAGCCGTGTAAACTGAGGCGTTGGCAGTACGCTAAATGGCTCACGGGAGTAGATTAGGGTGTATCCATATCTAGACTTGAAATGCAGAGCTCGGTAGATACCTGATAATTATTCAATTTCAAGATTTTGTCGAGGAAGGCGGCATAATGGCAATAGTGTACGAGTTCGTGTGGCAGGTTCTGCATGTCCTTCTTCACATTCATAGAACGCTTATCACTTGGTTCCGACTCCGTCTTCGGAATTGGAATGGGCAACTGTGGTCACGAGCCTTAACGGCGCTTATTGTGCCGATAGCTCTCTCGTTTCCTAACCAAAAAAATATTGTCCCAGCACCCGGTAAACGCGTTGGTCGTCGGTATCGCTGGGGGGCGGATGGGAAATCTCTGGAGAAGCTGCCTGACCATATCGGCTTATTGATAGCGGAAGAGGAGCCACGGTACACAGATATAGCCAACCTTGTGGTGTGGTGCATGGCAGTCGGCATATCTTATGTCAGTGTGTACGATAATTACGGTAAGATTATTTCATTTCTTCGTTATTTTATTTATAATAATTGACACCAGGAAGTGTTGCTAAATACCGCACCACCAGACAGTCACGTGCGCTGCAGTGCAGACCCTTGCCAGCCAGCCATATTTTGATTTGTTTGTAATCRGCGATTGTTGAACTTTCCTATTCATGGTACGTTGTTAGTTGCCTTGGATAACTGTTACCTAGCTATCTATCAATTCTGATAGTCAAATGGCTTTACCCAGCCTTCTTCCATAATTTGTGCCATATCTGCTTAGGCCTCAGGTGCCTAATGCTATTATAAACAGGTTAGCCACGTAATTACAGCAGTACAATTGAATGTTTTGTAATTACCAGTAAAAAAAAATGTTTTGTCATACTGTTGTATATGGTCTGATCTACAACGGTTGTCGGCCAATCAGCATTCAGGGCTCCAACCACCCAGTTTATAAATTGTCTTTGGGCCCTGCCCTCGTTCCCAAATGGCATGTCTTGTCATTAGAGAAACCGCTGGAGTGTAATAGTTTATTTTCTATCAACTCTAACAATGTTGTATAGCTAGATTATAGAATATGATTTCAACTGGTGGAGTCCCGACTCTCAATAGGCTTTCAAGATTTGCCCTGTGGCTTTTTCACCTATTCTCTGAGCCTAGAGGGAATTGGCTTAACTGAAGGTTATACACACACAGTATTTCTGTTCTTGCTTCCCGAGTGGCGCAGCGGTCTAAGGCACTGCATCTCAGTGCAAGAGGTGTCACTACAGTCCCTGGTTCGAATCCAGGCTGAATCACATCCGGCTGTGATTGGGAGTCCCATAGGGCGGCGCTCAATTGGCCCAGCGTCGTCCGGGTTTGGCCGGGGTAGGTCGTCATGGTAAATAAGAATTTGTTCTTAACTGACTTGCCTAGTTAAATAAAAATAAAATTTACCACAGCCACTCTTACTGGGTCATGCTAGTTGTTTGAAAATATTGTTTACGCCTTCTTGAGTGGTGTGGTTCCTCAATGTCTGCTGACTTGTGTCATCAGTCTCTCGCAGCCAAATCTGGCATATGATGCATTATTCCCTCCTAATTACAAGACTTCTTATAATATTTTGTTAATTTTAGGTATCAGTTTTGAAAGGTTGCAAATCTCCTTGTTTTTTCGTCTTTCAGTTAAGTTCAGATGTGCCCAATGTTCCTAACCCCCAGTGAGAGGTTGAAACCCCCCCCCTCCCCCCAACAGATAACATATCCATTTTGGTTGGTCATGGCTAGAAGGGATCCAGCTTTTGTGAAATTAATGTCAAAAGTAGATTTTATTTTATTTATTTTAGCTAGCCCTTTCCCTAACCTTAACCTAATTATCCTAACATGCTATGTTAATTCTCCTAAACTGCTGCATAAGTTCTCCTAACCTGCTACAAAAAGTAAAATCTGACATTAATTTGACTAAAGATGGATCCCTTCTAGCCATGACCCTTTTGGTTCCCAGGTGTCTTCAGGAGGAACAACTCAAGGCTGATGGATGAGATCCTGAAGCAGCAGCAGGAGCTCCTAGATCTAGAAGGCTCCAAGCAGCTCTCTGTGGAGTTCCTTAACAATGGCACTGACAAACAGGACCAACAAGGTGAGACACTTGAACACTGAACAGCAGGGGCTGTATGCATCTCAGATTAGGAGTGCTGGTCTAAAGCGGCACTCCACAAAAAAAATCAATAATTACACACAAACAATCCTAGTCTATGGAAGCTGGCATAATGCTAATCGCAAACTAAATGCCAAACGTTAACTCTAATACAGGTTGCTACCAGTGGTGGTAGCTCTTCCTTTATCAGGAGATGTGCTTCAAATGTAAGTAGGATTCATATAGGCCTTATATAAGCTATATCCATCAATTTAATAATCTATTTTTCTGGTGCGCTTAAATTTTATGTGGTGCTCCTAACTTTTCAAAATTAGGAGCACCAGTGCTACCAATAAAACAAATTAATTTAGAGCCCCAAGTGCCAGGGCAAAAACTAAAATGTGCACCCCTTTCGGTCCCCGGGACCAGGATTAAGAAACACTGCACTAAACTGATCTTAAATCAGCACTCCTACACCTACTCGACGCTTGATACATACGGCCTCTCAACATCTGGAACAATGGGACATGCCCTGTGGTTTCTCTGCTATTCTCCGTCCTTACTCCTGTAGTATGCCATAATCGGGTTAAACCAGAAGAACTAGACGGACTACAACCAAGAAGAGAAGAGGCATTCAGAATTCTGCCATGTGTAGTATGAATAATCAATTCAATTCTATTGGATACTAAATAATATATGAAACCCTTTAGGGCAATTTAGATTGCAAGGCAATCTGGAGTAATATTCACAATTCATCATCACTTATTGAATGAAGTTTGAAACGGATTATGAATATTATTCCAATACACCAGGCTTGAAAGCATGATTGCATCATCATCTGTGGCATTTGTTTATTGAAGAGCATGTGCACTGCAGCCAGCCTGTATTGACTGATTAAGATCTATTCTATTGTGTAGTCTTACTGGCCGTCTGCGKTTGGCAACTACACCATTATCCCCTGAGCAAGTCAATCTGTTATGACACACGGTCTCACACACACACACAGACCATATAGAGTAGTAAAGGAACACAACCCAGAATAATTCTCTTCAAGGAATTCTTGTTTTTCCCTTTCATAGAACCTATAATTCACTTGTATAACTTACGAATTATAGGATCTCTATGTTCTCTTGTTATTCATTTGTTTTGTAACCCATAAATGTGATATTAATATGGAACGCCGTTTGGGTCTTTGCGTGTCAAGAAAGATACACATCAAATAACACTAACGCATCAAATAAGCTTGTTGACCAATCAGGATCTGAATATGACTGCACGTCGCGTAATAATGTAGCACATTCATAATTTTTTTACATCGTTATGACACATTGATTACACTGTCACTCGTATTTCATATGTCACAACGATTCACCTGTTACGTATCATATGATGCTGGTAAAGTTGTCTCGTGCACCTTCTGCTGCCATACGTGCGCAGACACACTTCCCCAAGCGCTGGACAGYGCTGGTCATAAAAAAAGCTAGCTAGCTGATGGATGCAAACAATGTTCTTTCCCAAAAATATAACAAAATGACAATCCGTTTCAGTAGCTATTGTTAGCTAGCTAACTATCTAGGCTAGGTGTCATCTAAAATACCCATAATATATAAGACAGTTCTTACATGCTGACCAGACCGCTCGCGCATGTTGATTTTTGTCCATCCACTCCAGATGCGATCAAGACACGCAGGTTGAAATATCAAAACGAACTCTGAAAAGGCTATATTAATTTGGGGACATGTTGAAAAGCATTAAACATTTATGGCAATTGCTGTTGCTAGCTAATTTGTACTGGGATAAAAACATTGAGTTGTTATTTTACCTGAAATGCACAAGGTCCTCTACTCCAACAATTAAACTCCAACAATTAATCCACAGATCAAAGGGTAAACCGAGTTCGTTTCTAGTAATCTCTCCTCCTTCAGGTTTCTTCTTCTTTGAACTTTATACGCTGTGGTGGCATATTTCTGCTTTACCAAATGAGGAGAGTTACAAACTACACACCAGTCAGAGTTATAGTTAAACTACATCTTTAATAATAAGCTTTGCAATAGCATTTGACTTTCAAGAATTTACTATTTCTAATGAACCGTTGAGAAGAGACTACAGAAAATTACAAGGATCTTTTATAGCCAAGATACACCACTCTCAACTTACATGACGAATCACAGATCTTAGGAACTGTTCACAAAGAAATACTTTTTCTTGAGAAAGGACTATCCCACAGCCAGATAACAGTCGCTATTAATTATCGTTGAGTTTGGTCCCTCAGACGAGGTTCTAATCTCGTTGCTGTTACTTCATAGTACAAAAACACCAACTCATCCAATGGCATATATCAATTATTGACTCTAGATACTCCCATCTCAAGTAAACCCCCTCTTGACCCCACTCCTGGACAAGCTCACTGAGGGGAGTGAGCCTCTAGGTCATACACTATCCCAGGATAAGTGTAAGATCAGAGAGGACATACAATGTTTCCAGACACTGCCATACACCTCCCCCCAATGGGAAAAGGAGGGAGTGACTGGCACACAGACATTGTGGAGACAAGTAATTGGTTCCCCATTATTCACGCCATCCTTTCACATTGTTTAAAAATAGGTAAAGACACATTCACATATGAAGACAATGTTCCATTCTGTCCTCTTCCCTTTCTGATATTCTGCATAGCACCAGGGACATGTGAAAGACAAGCCTGACCTCTCCCCTCTCTGGGCCCCAAGTGACTGAGCCCTAGCTGAGGGGAAAGTGCAACTGCCAACACCAGAGTCCGAAGGGATACATTCTAATGACGAGTATCTCACATAAGCATATTATGCAAATAAAACATCTTAATTATCTATGTTACCCAACTAATTCTGATTCATCTGCCACAACGTCGGTTACCAACCAACTTTAAGGTGCATTACCCCTACCGACTGGATTGTGGACCTCAGTTCATCCTTCATTCACCCACATGGGTATATGCTCCTAAAAACCAATGAGGAGATGGGAAAGGCAGGACTTACAGCTCATCAAACGTCACAAATGGAACCAAGTTCTATTTTAGCACCTGGCTACGCAGACAGCATTGTGGGTTTAATGATTGAATAACATGTATGTGTACATTTATTTTGCGCCGCGTGCAGTGAGGTCAGCATGTTATTTGATTAACGGTGGTCGGACCCGCCAATGTGAAGCTAGACACAATAAGGATTAGCCACAATAGTGGAATTTTGTGGTTTGCCTTCAAAATAAGTCTGTAATTGACAGTGATGCAAATGAATACAAATAGTGGAATTGTGCCATAATTTAATAAATCATGCTTAACAAGGTTGAAATGTTATATAAATTTAACAAAGGCAATTTGTTAATTTGACAAAAATATGTTTAAATCACACTGGATGTATTAGACTTTAAAATCAAATTTTATTGGTCACATAGACACGGTTAGGAGATGTTTATTGCGAGTGCTAGTGCTTCTAGTTCCAACCGTGCAGCAATATCTAATAAGTAATATCTAACAATTCCACAACAAATACCTAATACACACATCTAAGTAAAGGGATGGAATAAGAATATATAAATATATGGATGAGCAATGTCAGTGCGTATAGGCTAAGATGCAATAGATAGTATAGAATACAGTATATACATATTAGATGAGTAATGCAAGATATGTAAACATTATTAAAGTGGCATTATTAAAGTGACTAGTGTTCCATTAAAGTGGGCAATGATTTCAAGTCTGTATATAGGCAACTCTGTGCTAGTGATGATTGTTTAACAGTCTGATTGCCTTGAGATAGAAGCTGTTTTTCAGTCTCTCGGTCCCAGCTTTGATGCACCTGTACTGACCTCACCTTCTGGATACTAGCGGGGTGAACAGGCAGTGGCTCGAGTGGTTGTTGTCCTTGATAATCTTTTTTGCCTTCCTGTGACATCGGGTGCTGTAGGTGTCCTGGAGGGCAGGTAGTTCGCATTGGGGGCATACTTATTTCACTATACAGCCTTACCTATGGATTGTGGATCAATGACATGGGTTATCAGTCTAATCAGTGACAACCACAGAACACAACTGTGAAGAGTTTACACAAATATTATCGCCGTAGCTCTTATCAGGGACTTTGAGGGAAGTCAGCTTATTGTGCATACTGACAACCATATTGCACTGTACAGTCTTACCTATGGTCTGTGGATCAATTACATGGGGTATCAGTCTACTCAGTGACACCCAGAGAACATTTGCGTTGTAGCTCTTATTGCGTGAATCTGAATTGAGCTACATTTATTGTATCAGTCATCCTACTATGTGTATTGAACACGCTTCCAGAGGAAAAACAATACAACGTGGCTTTTTTGGAGTCTAACTCTGAGGAGGACGTTGTGGGGGAACCACTTGTGTGTACTGAGTAGACTGCTAAAGCTAGCTAGCTACTGCAGAAGTTGCTAATAAAATCTGTATCAAAGATATTCGCAAGCATTTTTGATCCTGATCTTATTTCAAATGCTGACACAAACGTTTTCCTATTCGGTTGAACACATAATGCCTTATTACCCACGCGGTATTGTGGACAGATCGTTCGTGGCCGGTGTGTGCTTGTTTGCAGACTTATTTTTTGTACAGCTTTGACAGTGCTACTGATCGTAGTGGTGGAGCGTGGCTTGCTCGTGCGAATTCAGCACATCATAGAATTGTTTTATTTGACATGTCAAATAGTGTTATTTGACTTGTATAGTTTGACACCCAAATACCCAAACGGCATTCCATATATTAAAGCGTAACAGCAGGATTGTAAAGCAGGCATTCCCACCCACTAACCTTCAGTCAAACAGACACCTGACACGTTTACCATTGATTGTTATGATTAGTGTGTGTGTGTGTGTGTGTGCGTGCCTGAGTACCGGTATGTGTGTTTGTGGGGCGCATCATGACTGTATTCCTCTGTTTCCACAGTGCTGTCGTGTCAGTCTGTGTTGAAGGTGCTGTCTCCAGACGACGGCAAGCTGAGGATCGTGCAGGCAGCACAGCAGCTGTGTAGAGCTGTGGAGCAGAGGGAAAAGACATCCAAAGACATCAATGTCACTATGTTGGACTCCCTACTCAGAGGTGAGGAGGCCCCAAGATCAGCAGGAGGACATGCAATTGGTTCTTACCGGTCTTTAGTGTATTGTTATTCGTTGACTGGGACAACACCTTTATTTAATTGCTTAATCGTCAGGATAAAACCCATAGACATTCTATTGATCATAACAGTATTAATCATAGACTGTAAATCATCTGATATTAATCTGTGCTGCACTATTACAAGCTGGAGTACAGTCAGTGAAGCTTAGCTCACCAGCTCTCCTTTGGCATGATGTTCAGAGTAGCAATTTCACTCTATTTGAAGCTCAGGAAGGATGGAGGACAGAAATTGGGTAAAGGTCAAGCAGCTCCAACAGTGTTTGATCAAAAGATGTAGAAGATGAAGCACTCTGAGCCAGAGCTCCTCTCTCAATGTGGGTTTTTTGACCTGAGCCCTTTGCCCGCCCCGGCTCTGCCCATCGTTAGCCCCTGGCTAAGACTGATCACCCTCACTAGCTGTAAATCACATCACCATTACTTTAGTGGAACACATCCTTTTGCACTCACAAATCAAAACTCTTGTAGAAGGTGATGGATGAGACCGAAGGCAGAAATGTGAACAAACTGATGAGAAAGATGGTCTCCAGATAGAATATAAACTACAGAGGATAGCAGAGTTCACTTCAGTGCAGTTGAGTCGAATCCAATCACATCCAGTGTAGTGTACAGTGAAGTTATTGTGTGTTTACTTCTCTGGGCCAGTGAGTGCAGCTGTTCCTCAGCAGTCAGTGTCTATGGGGCTTGGCAAGCTGCTGCTGTAGTGCTCTAACACCCCCCTCTCAAAAAAGAAAAGGCATTTCAGATGGTTATTTCTTAATCTTTTCCACAGTCCTTATGCAAACCAACCTCTGAAATGCTCGAAACGGTGCACTCTGAAATTTCCAGTGATTGGTTGTTCCATTGATCTCTCTCCATGCTGTCTCTGTATGTGCAGAGTCGAAGAGTACACCAGATCCAGACCTGGTTCTGAAGTTCGGCCCAGTAGAAAGCACCCTGGGATTCCTGCCCTGGCACATCAGACTGACAGAGTTCATGTGAGTATTGTACAGTGTCTGTCTGTGTGCACACGTTCGATAAGGCTGCCTCACTCGTGTAGAAGACTGCTGGGATAGCCGCTGCTCTGAAGAGCTGGACACGAATAACAATGAGGTTCCTTTCTTATTCTTCATAACCACTCTGTGTGTGTGTGTGACAGAGAGGGAGAGTTTGTGTGCATGCCTTTGCTTTGCCTCCTGAGTAGAATTGATATGGGCCTGTTGTGCTTATCTGTGCAGATTAACTGGTAAACCTGCCTGCTGCCTAATTTGTCTCCTGTCTTGACAGATTGACAAGGCTTTTTAAAACGCTGCTGTACGCTGCTGTGAATCCAGTAGAAATAGCAGTGCTGTTTTAATGGAAACGGAGGGGAAATTATGCAGTTCAGCCTTCATAAGATGCGACTTGACAGATTATGATGCATCACTAAAAATTGCAGAAATCCTATTTCTAGACATTAGCTATGTTTCCATTAACTGGTCCAGTGATTAAAAATAAATAAATAAAATCATAGAAAATCGACAATTGCATGCTAGGCTACGTTTCCATTTAACTATCTTGTGTTGATAAAGATAGCTGGATGTGATGGCATCACTTCGGAAGAAAACGAGTGTTGACTAGCTAAACCTTTATTTAGCTAGGCAAGTCAGTTAAGAACAAATTCTTATTTACAATGACAGCCTAGGAACAGTGAGTTAACGGTCTTGTTCAGGGGCAGAACGATCGATTTTTACCTTGTCAGCTCGGGGATTTGATCTAGCAACCTTTCGGTTACTGGCCCAACGCTCTAACCACTAGGCTTCCTACCGCCCAAAAAGTTGGTTAACAAACTGAAAGGGTGCGTGCTGCCACCTACAGTTATGGAATGTTTGCTCACAAGTTTAAATCATTAGCTGATCCCTTCTGATGACCTGGATGGAATTATGTGAACCTTCCTTAACCTATAGGAAGTCCCACCCAGTTGAGGACTTTCACTATTTTGAAGTAGTCAACGGCGCTGCCCATGCTTAATAAACAGGCTTTTGGGCACTAGAGTCCTATCATTGTCAGGGATTTGCAAGGACATTTTGGGCCTTGACCTCCATCAAACACTAGATGGCCATATAGTGCTGTAACTGCTTTAGACATTAACTCAAGCAGCAGCTTTCGGGAATCACAGGAGATTTTTTACATAATTGTATTTGGAGTACGCCTTTTAACTAATGTAACATGGTAACATTTCTGTTCATCACTTATTGCTTGGTATCTATTTTACCAACATTATTTTATATTCATAGATTTTACTCTACTGCCCATAGCTACTGCCATCTGAGGTAGGCTAGAAGTGTCTCTGTAGTTTCTTTCTAACATCCTCCCTCTCTCCTGCAGCTCCTTACCCTCCCATGTAGACGTCTCCTATGAGGACTTATTCAGCGCCTTGCAGCGCTACGCCTCCTGTGAGCAGCGGCTGGGGAAGTGAGTGATTGGCCCCGCCCCTCCAGAGGAAGGGGAACGACAAGGGTGTGGGGTACGGGTCCGCCCTAGCCCCTCTTCCTCCCGGGTCTCTATGTTTGCAGTACAGGCACTAGAGAACAAGCAACCAGCCAGACAGCGTACTGCCGCATCACATTGAATCTCACCTCCGCTCACTCGGACTCACTGCTCCTCCGCAACGTGAAAGGGTCACCAGGCTGCCTCTGTGAGGCATGCTGGGTAGTACGGACCCTGACAAGGTAATGGCACGCACTGAACATCAGCGGGCTTGGAAGAGATCGGCCAATGCCCCTGCGTCAGCTGTATTAACGAGGAACCAACATTACCTGGAGGACATTGTTAACCGTATGGTGTAAATCTAGTGTTGCTTTGCTTCTCTCTCGCTCTCTCTCTGTTTGCTGTAGATCCTGCTGTGCCCCTGAGGTATGAATGAGGATAATGGATAAAGCTTTCTGCTGCTCTGGAAGGGAGTGATGTGTTGGGAGGAATGTGCCAGGCAGAATGTTTAATGCTAAACAACAACATTGCTCTTCAGGTCTCTCCATCTCTGTAAAGGACTGCATGGAGGACCTTGGGGTTTTTCTGGAAATATACATTATATAAGTGTGCTTCAAATGTAGCGCTTGATCAATATGGTACGGGAGGATGTGGAACGAGAGCTCTGTGATACGGGACTATACTCTGCATGTTAAGGATGTCTACATGGTTGTGCTGTGTCTTCATTCAGAGTTACTATTGGTGGACTGTGTGTGTGTCTGCTTTTGTACATGTGTGAAACTCAGCCAGCAAGTTACACTAAACCTACACAAAATCCAATCTTTGCAATCAATCAGGGTGAAAAATAAAGCAGTTGTCTGTATACAATTTCCCCCATGACCAACACTATTTTATTTGGTGTTGAATTACTAGGTTTTCACTCCGTTGTCCATAACATTAGGATTTTTGCATGTTGAGCCCCTTAATCCTCAATGCTGCTGTCTGTTGTTGTTAATCCATGTGAATATTGACTAACATTTGTATTAAAGTGTTTTGCTATTTCTTTCATCTCATGAACTTGTTTAAAACCCAGATTCAGTATTTTATTTTCCTTTCTCTCTGGTTAGATGGCATACAGGAGTATTTACACTGTAGGGATATCCTAGATAGAGGACTAGTGCCCAAATGCCAATTTTAGCATGGGCAGTGCCATTGAGGACTTTAACCATTTTTGAAGTAGTCAACTGGGTGGGACTTCCTATTGGTTAAGGAAGGATCACGTGATACCATCTTGGACTTCTCAGCCAATTAATTATACTAGTAAGCAAACATTCCATAACTGCAGGTGGCAGTAAATCGCCAACCTGGGCTTTATGCCTTTTCAAACAACACTCCAGGTGGCCGTATGCATTTACACCATAATGCTAACTGATTACCTGTGGGACTGAAACTCCCAACTCCTCACTAGCCAGTGGTTGGGTTGTCATAGGAAGGTTAATMAATAAATGTTACTGAAAACCACATATATGCAGTACACCTATATGCTTTGTTTGGGTTGGATTCCCTCAGCATCTTCTAAAGGTAGACTGAACAGCTGATAATGTCTTCATAATCTTCCTGAGAGCTAAATTGAACCGATGTAAAAGGTTGATTTGTAGAGTTGTGTTGTCTGATCTTGTTCTCTGCATGTCCCCTCACATGTACTGTGTTCTATGGTAAGGTGAACAAGTGTTTTACTCCCTGTAATGTATGCACCGAAAGGCCTGCTGGATTTAACCTCAAATGATCAACTATTGAATAATGGACTGAGAGTGAAGCTGTAGTAACCTTGGATGTGTTAGATATTAATTGAATGTTTTATTTGCACTGACACCGGTGGTTTGCCGTTCTCTGATCATTGCGTCCCAACCCATATAACCAAGTATGTGTTTCACCATCTGAAAGCTGTGTGCCTAGGGAGAGGCACTCGGATGCAGGATTCTAGTCATTCTGAAGTGATATGCAGCAGTCATTCAAATGCATGGTGGACTGCACCATCATTCAAAGGGAAAGCATCTTCAAACGCTTCTTTTTAAACGCTTAATTTTAAATACTAATGTGTGTTGTGTTTTCGATACAGGCAGGCTTACACACCTGCAGCTGAGAGCAGCTCAAACCACTGTACTGCTACTCTACTCTCTGATGCAGCACTTTACATAAGTCTTAACATCCCCCTCAAATGGAAGAGGGTTGGGTGTAGTGTTTTCAGATGAGGCAGATGTGGCAGCTGCGTGTAAACATTGAGGCAGATTTGCTTTAAATCCACCCTTAATGTCAGTCTTTTAGACCAAGTGAAGGCATATGGGCTGCAGAAATGGAGAACTACATGAAATTACGTTGGGCGATGTCAACCTTTGTCCTTGCGCGATTATGTACCCATACAACATTGTGATATACGACGCTATCGTCCCCCTATTGGCCAACCCTAAACATTTTAATAAATGTTGAAAACGGCAGTCATTGAGAACGAAGTGAAATTGCGTTATGTTCATAACGCATCCTTGCAAGGGAGAGGATTTTCCTCTAGTAAGTTTAGGATTTTTTTTTTTTTGTAGGTGTCTCAATTATCCAAAATGCCATATTTACTTCTCTAACAACCCTAGTGATGCCTTTAGGAGATCAGATTTGACACAGTGTAACATGAGAAAAGGTGACAGACTGTGAGCTTCTTTCTCTCTCAATACAATAAATTGGTTATTTTGTAGAGGTTTATTGTCTTAAAAGATTCCTTCCTATCCATGAGAATTTAGCTGTAAAAAAATTGTCTTAAAGTGATGCCCCCGAACATTTCTATAATTTCAGTAGTTTTGAGTGGTACTAGCTCACGAGCCAAAATGGGTGCCCATTTTTTGTTCACTACTTCATCCAATTGTGTACTACGTCATCCATTTAGTACGATATGTTAAGTCATGCAAACATTATTTGTTTTTGTGCTAAAGATCTCAGACTGCATCTTTAAGTAGGATATCAGTCAGATATGAAGGACGCATTGGGAGTAAAATTATTGACATTGACCCAAAAGTATTCCCCTATGTGCTGTGCTGTCATGGCCTCTTAAGCTGAGGGGATGAAAAGAGAAGTCAAACTGAAGATATTCTCATACCCATTCTAGAACCAACCAGTAGTTGTGTGTGCTAGATTCAGGCTCATTTCTGTTTTTATGCAATAGCATTGTGGGRCCACTGAACCACAGGAGGCTGGTGGCACGTTAATTGGGGAGGACGGGCTCGTGGTAATGGCTGGAGCGGAATAGGTGGAATGGTATCAAATATATCAAACAGGTGCTTTCCATGTGCTTGATGCCATTCTATTTGCTCCATTCCAGCCATTATTTTGAGCCGCCCTCCCCTCAGCAGCCTCTGCTCTACTACAGAAAGTCTTATATGAGATATTAACATAGTTTTTACAGCTGATGTAGAACGACTAAAGCATATTTTAATTACTCCTTCCTTTCAGTTGACTGTTCTCCCTGCTGATTGATCAACAAGGGGATGCCAGAAAGCACTGTCAGTTTCCAGTATGCTGGCTAAAAGCAGCTAATTATAAATAGGGCTGTGAGTGCATTAATTAACAATTATGAACATGTGACCTTGTAGGAGGCTTGTACTTAATTTGTGAATGTTTATTTTAATCTTCATGTTCAGTCTGGTGGGGAAATAAACACATGCACAGACATGGGCTTCTAGTTGTAAACAGTGCCAACGCCACTGTGAACTGGGGTAGGGCCTGGTAGGGGTTTTCGCATTGTGAATAATGTTTCCTGTGTAGCGCTGAAGTAACCATGGCAACCACGTTGTTCATCTGTGTATGATTGTAAATAATATGTCAAACATTTCTTATTGATTTAGAAAAAGGATATAGAATCCAATTACATGTGTACCTATTTTAAATGAATTGAAATGGAAAACTGGTTATAAACTGCTAATTTATGATGTAGGATCCTGCTGTCTTTTTTGTTCACTTCTGTWGTTTCATCCTTTCAAGATAAATGACTCAATACTTAAAGGCAGCATTAATAGACCTTGGTCTACTACTACAATAAACAGCACTCCTTCTCTTTATCAGTAATAACCTGTGGCAGTCCCCCATTTTGACTTGATTCAGTATTAACAGTAAAACTGCAGTGAATATCCATTTGGTTTAAGTTGAGAAATATCACAGTATGTTGGTACTATGAATAGTATCAGATCAATCATGGAAAGAGCAAAGCCCAACCCCAGTGTTGGTAAATCTACATGAATTATTCACAGCATATTGATTCAGAATAATATCTTGGTGGATTAGTCCAAGGCTAAATCATCATTTCAGGTCCCTTTATATATACACAAGCCCAGTCAGGACACATTAGGGAAGACATAAATACATCCAAGGACTATTAGGTTTTATTAAGACCTGCTAGTGGCCTCTGTTTTATTCATTTGAATGATTTGGCCTACTATATTTAGTGCCTACACAGTTGGGTCGTTATTTCTTTGCCTTCACAGGACGTCTGTCATGCTCCACTAACACAGCAGATAAGATGAATACCCCCTGATGGATCACTACACAGGGTTTGAAATTGGAAATAGGGTTTGGCTACTGATAGCCTTTCAGACAGCATCACAATTATATGGCAGTGACTGATTCCTCTGTGTGCTTATTCCTGTAATAATGCATCTCAGCTTACGAAAGCGAAATCGACAACGACAACAAAAACAGATCCTGCTAACTGCCACACTGGCTGATTTGTTACTGTTTTATTAATGCCTAGTTATCATGAATAATCTATGAGTACCTTGAGGGCTGCCTCGAGGAATGCTAAAGAAAGACTGGCGCTTGAAAAGATTGTACTGAATATGAACAGACAAAGCCGCATAGTACCACATCAACACGTTGAAAGGAATGATCAGTCCTTGAACATGCACAATGCTGCACATGTGGAGAGTTCGTGCAACAAAATAACCAYAGACGTGGACTGGGAAGGGACCAGCTACTGTATGTCTGAGGATTCCTTCCTGTATTGAAAGTGACCCTTGAGTGGAGTAGACACACAGAGACCAGAGAGTCTGGAGGTGTTGTGTGTATGGCAGAAATGCTACAACTCCCCCAGATCGTTGTATGTTTCCATGACAACTCTGATAGGTGATAGCTGGAGTATTGGTGCATGACAATGTTTCGCAGCGCCTTTTCAACCTCCAGCGGATGGATGATTAGTGCTGTCTGGGAACATGTAATTGTTGGAAGCAGCCATTCCAAACATGTACCAACAGACGTAAATAAACCACATCTGAATGACTACATAATAATAATGTAATATGTAGCCTAATTAAAGTGTGTGTTAGCAGATAATATCTAGAGTGTTCTAACTGGCATCGGTCCGTTTAACAAACAGTTGGATGGATTTATTAGCTCCACAGGTATATTGTTCGGAGCAACACAGGTCAATACATTGACGAGGTACATCCTTGACCGCACCCGTCTCTCGGTGTACTAACAACCTGCTAAGGTTCTGAGGGGCTGAGACGGACAGTGAAAGTGTGTGTCATCAGTTCAGCCCATGAACAAGACTATGGCTATGTTTACACACGCAGCCTAATTCCACTAATTGGTATTTTGACCAATCAGGTCAGCTCTTTTGCCAACAATTGGGAAAAATATCAGAATTGGGCTGCCTGTGTAGGACCCATCCCAATGGATGACCAAAATAGAGGAAGGAGAACACCCAGCATAGTTAAATATAGTCAGATATTTATAAAGTAAAGTAAGTCCATTTGTACACATATGGCCCCCATATCAGGAATACAAGGTCAAAGCTGTTCCATTGTCTCTAAGTCCGAATAGGATGAGAATCAGCGGTCTAGGACAGACTAAATCTTACAAACGGACAGTCACAAGTATTAGAGGTCTAGGATGGACTAAATCCATAGCTGCTATCAGCTACCCTGAGCGTTTTCCTCTGTTCCAGTGAAAAGTGATCTGTCCTCAGCTAATTCTGTGACTCCAACACACAAAGAATAGGCTACTGCAAAATGCTATTGCGACAGAGATTCAATGGCCATTCACATCTTCCACAGCAGAATGTCTGTATTGTTACGCAGAAATATTTATACATACAATTTATTTATAGAAACAATTTACTTCATCAATTTCCCTGTCAATTACCCTTTAATTCTGTGTTTCATTCTGCCTAATTAACAAGAGGGGTGAGAATGAGTCATCGTAATTTGTGMAGCAGCCAGCAGGTTGACAGGAAAGTGCAGTTACTTTCCAGATGCACAGGTAGTAGAGAGACTTCCTCAAACTGTTAAAGGCTGTGGAGGCACTTGATGTGGGCCACAACGACCCCACGAAACCCCTGCCATCTCCAGTGGGCATGTGAGTGGGCTGTTGGAGCCAACACTAGGGATAATATATTCATTGATATTCATTGTAGTTAAAGTATTTTTTTCACTGTTTGATTATCACTGATTATTTATTTGCCTGTTTGATCTCTCCCTCATGAAACACATGTACTGAAGAAGACTCAAGGAGTTGGTCCTATTGGTAAAGTAGTGTTGGCCAAAGAAGATCACGGAAAATTCCACCACCAATGTACCCCAAACCAAAGCCTTTATATTACCATAATGTGTTGTTCACCTGTCATCGTTCATGGCCTCATGATGATGTGTGTGTGACAGGGTGATGGATCCACACGGTGTTCCAGGTTGAAAAACCCCCACAGTTCTCCAGGACATAGGGACTGCTGTGCTGAGCCATGAAAATGGCTTAAATAGAGGCTGTAGTAAGCCCTCTGACACGGTGTAACATGGCCATTTGAATGACAATAATGACACCCGATGATTCAACAGTATCTAGATTCTCATACACTGTGCTGCTGTAGAATTACATCAGAGAGAAGAGGCCTTTCCCTCCTATTGCTGCTCAGATTACATTTCATCATTCATAATTTMATTATTCATGGAACATGCTGTTTTTCTCCCTGTAAACATTGTGATTGTCGCTCTGAGTGACTCATGTGGTTTCCACCAGAAGATTGACAGCTCCAAAACAAGCCCGTCTTGACTGTCTGTGAAAATGTCCCTGTGTGGGCAGAGAAGCAGGGAGATAAAAAAAAAAGACTAGGTTATGTTGAGGTGTCTTTCTGACTACAGGAAGCAAAGCTCAGCTCACTGTTTTTAGTTGTGCTTAAGTTCAAAACTGTCTCATCACCACTAACCCGTCTGTTGTTTGTGACAGCTTTCCTTGACATCTGATCTTGTGACAGCTAGCTTCGGTACAGAGTTAGGGAGGGCGGCAACACGAGACTATGCAACAGCTAACTTGACTTCAAGGTAGAGAGATTTTAAGGTTTGGTGAATAAAGTAGACATATTCAAAGGCACTGGAAACATTGCTGTGATTCAACTGATATGGATGACATGACATTTATTTGAATTAATATAGAAATATTTCCTTTCTTTTATCCATTAAAATAGAATCAGTAGGTTATATCCATATGGAATATTCAGTCAGTCCAGACMCTTTTGAAAMTGAAAAAGTCAAAATAGGTTTACATTTCCATAATGCTTATTTTCGCCAATGAACACCTGCATTGCTTATCTGTTATAACCCCACACCAGACTATTTGTAGGGACTATGTATATAGAGCACAACTATCCGCTTTATCTGCAGGCTATTTACATTGCTGTATTCCAACAGTAGGCCTAAATCAGTGGGTTTATTCCTCAGGTTCAACAGCACTAACTGTGGTGAAAGCACTCTCCCTGCTGGCTAATAAAGGTAGTTCACGTCCCTTCCAAAACCAGTCGCCTCTCATAATCACCGCACAGTCTGAAGCAGGCATTCAGAAAATGCACACTGACGAACCGGGGTACCTCTGCAAACATTTCATTAGGAAACAGGTGCATCTTTCATGAACTCCCCGCGTGTGTGGCCAACACACATTCTTCACTGTTTGTAAATACAGCAGCGTCATCATCTTCACCTGTGTGAACCATGGAATGAATGCTGAGGTTGTCCATCGCGCGCACCGATAAGCGGATCTAGTCGCTCGTGGAGTACCCGAGCCCCACGTCCTCTCCCTACACGGAGCAGAATGCACCCTGGTTTCTGATCGTTAAATGTTTAGTTCAGAGATGATATCCTCGCAGCAGAATCATGTTGTCACCACCATTGAGACAATGCCTCCTGAAACCATTACGGCATCGCCGACCCTGGTTCAAAGGATAAGAAAAGTGTTTAGCAGGTAAGAATGAGAAATGTTAGGTTACTCCCGACTTGACTGGACCAAATGTGATAAAATGCATACAATTCAAGCATAGGCTATGTATAATTATTCGTTTTTAATTTTACATCAAACACTTGACATAGCGTATTATTGTTGCTTCATTCGTTTCTTTTGTAAAGCACCACTTGCCAAGTTTAAATTCAGTGCACGTTTATCAAAACGTCATTTTCTGAAACAGCGGAGCAATTGGTCAGAGCAAGAAAAACATATTTCAGCAGTGTGTGAATGCAGTTTTACAGTAGCCTACATTGTCGTATTTCAATAAATATTGAAATGCTGTTTTTGGTTATGTGTTTTTGATATTTGTATGGAAACAATAGTGTTGTAGCATGAAGATTCAGCAATCATCAACCACCTGCATAAATCACAATTACCTAAAGTAGTWGCCTAGTGGTTCCCAAATTGTGGTGTCCAGTTGGGTCGCGCGGGTAGTCCATTCATAGGCGCTGTCTTCTGCCCTTGGGAGTACTGTTATCTTTTGGCCGGGGGACGCATCTTTTTGCCGGGGGGCTTGGACTGAACTTTAAGCATCACTTGGGGTTACGGTTTTGGAAACATACCTATATTTCATATCAGCAAGATATAATTTTCAAAAAATCTAAAGGTTAAATTACTGCACACCGTTATAGGGTTAGTGTCCCAACACATCTCCATGTTAAAGCGCTTGTTACTAATTAGCTACAGTATCTAACGTGCTTGAACGTCTGTTTGTAAGTGTAACTGTGTAGGACGTATAGCGTAAGTGTAGTTAATCAACTGGAGACGCACCAGAAACCTGCTTCAGTAAGTGTACCTTTTTTATTTGAAAGATTATTTCTTGCTGATATGAAAGGTAAATTCCATATGTTTCGAAAACCATATCGCAAGTGATGATTGACATTTCTAAACGTTAAAACGGAGCATTGGGATTGTCGTTCACATGGTACCACCTGTATAGCTGATAACCCTATAATGCAGAATGCCTTGGTCCGTTGTATTTTTTTTGCATTGCAACTAAAACTTAAAAAAATAATTTGTATACATTTTCGAGATGAAAAAAACAACACTTTCAGTGTAAACATAGACTAAAACAAAGTATAGAAAAGATAATGGACCCATATTTTGAAATAATAACCTAATAATACATTTACAGTCAACAAAATAAAAGCTACACAATCAGGTCCCCATTGATTTTGTTATAATGTTTGAGCATAAGAACACAGCACTAAGACATGCTTCGGGAACTTCGGAGACTACTAAGTATTTTTTTTAAATCTCCCGCTTTGGGCTGGATGTGTCATTGTGTAGTTCATACATGCATAATATATGAGCAGAATTACTGTTCTACCTCAGTTCAACACAAAATCCCTAGTTTGAAAGCAATTTATTATATGGAAGCTGTGCCATTTTCCCCACATGGGCCAGCCCCCTAGCAATTCGAGTTCTAGCCAATGAGCTTCAGGCCCTGGCCATTTGAGTGACAGCTAGCAAGATGCACACACAGCAGAGAGAGAAAGGGCAATGACGTGGTGTACATATCTGCACATATGTGAATACAGTATGCAATTTTCTGAGACTGCTTTTGGCTTGTGAGCGCTACTTTAAGAATTACTGGTTATTAAGAAGTATACAAAAGTACTGGAAAATCTCTTTAGATTTTGTGTAGAATTGCAGGAAATTAGTTTAAACTGCACCATTTTATGTCAGCTCCATTCCAGAATGGATAGAATTGCAGAAAACTTGCCTTTAAAACTGCATCACTTTATTTCAGGTCCATAGCCAAATGTTCTCTCCGCTGCCAAGATTGTTTTTGACTTATTCTTTGGTCTGTTTGTTTTTCCCCGTTCAACCCTTTTGGTGGGTTGCGACTCAAAAGACACCTCAATTGGCAGGTCACGAAGCAAAAAAGTTTGGGAACCCCTGATATAAACTGATACAACCTATGGAAGAGTAATGTTTTGATTTTCATCCTGCTTGTGTTATGCTTTTAAAATGTGTTACTTTTCTCTCAAATTATGTCAAAAGCCCAAAACCAGCATTCCAGACTCTCTTAAGGGTTCAAATTAGCAATTGTAGTGTATGCTATTCACTGGTCAGAAAATAAGTAATTACTGGTCTCTGCAAATTCTGTGACAGTGGTCATCAGCATAATGTCAAGTGGAGAGTCTGGGTGAAAAATACCTGTCAAGCCCCTTTGTTCAGTGGTGTGTCCCAGTCAATCATAAGTTTGCCTTTTTTTCTCTTTTTTATTATTTGAATTATATTTATTTATATATACACTACCGTTGAAAAGTTTCGGGTCACTTAGAAATTTCCTTGTTTTTGAAACAAAATAAATAAATAATTGTCCATTAAAATAACATCAAATTGATCAGAAATACAGTGTAGACATTGTTAATGTTGTAAATGACTATTGTACCTGGAAATGCAGATTTTTTATGGAATACCTACATAGGCGTACAGAGGCCCATTATCAGCAACCGTCACTCCTGTGTTCCAATGGCACGTTGTTTTAGCTAATCCAGTTTATAATTTTAAAAGGCTAATTGATCATTAGAAAACCCTTTTGCAATTATGTTAGCACAGCTGAAAATGGTTGTGCTGAGTAAAGAAGCAATAAAACTGGCCTTCTTTAGACTAGTTGAGTATCTGGAGCATCAGCATTTGTGGGTTCGATTACAGGCTCAAAAGGCTAGAAACAAAGAACTTTCTTCTGAAACTTGTCAGTCTAATTCTTGTTTTGAGAAATGAAGGCTATTCCATGTGAGAAATTGCCAAGAAACTGAAGATCTCGTACAATGCAGTGTACTTCTCCCTTCACAGAACAGCGCAAACTGGCTCTAACCAGAATAAAAAGAGGAGTTGGAGAACCCGGTGCACAACTGAGCAAGAGGACAAGAACATCACAGTGTCTAGTTTGAGAAACAGACGCCTCACAAGTCCTCAACTGGCAGCTTCATTAAATAGTAGCCGCAAAACACCAGTCTCAACGTCAACAGTGAAGAGGCGACTCCGGGATGCTGGCCTTCTAGGCAGAGTTGCAAAGAAAAAGCCATATCTCAGACTGGCTAATAAAAATAAAAGATGGGCTAAAGAACACAGACACTGGAACTCTGCCTAGAAGGCCAGCATTTACAATGACGGCCTAGACCGGCCAAACCCGGACCATGCTGGGCCAATTGTGCGCAGCCCTATGGGACTCCCAATCACGGCCGGTTGTGATACAGCCTGGATTCAAACCAGGGTGTCTGTAGTGACGCCTCTAGCACTGAGATGCAGTGCTTTAGACCGCTGCGCCACTCGGGAGCACCCACATGGGTCTTACAGCAAAGCCTATCCAAACCAGTTGGAGACTCATTAATTGAAAACAAGGGTTTACTTGAGTCATCCAAACCCCAGGACCAGAGTTGTTAAATTAATACTCTGTTGCTTTTTTTTATTCCTCTCTCTGCTAAGATTTGGTTTGGATCAACAGTGTGTGTGTGTGTTTACCAGTGCCATATCACCTTAAGAAGTGTGTTTGTGTGTACACTCTATACTCGAGCAAGTGGTGCTTTGTGTTGGTTCCTCTCTTGTGGAATGTCTGTGGCATGTGCTTGTGTATCTGCTTATTGTGTGTGCCTCTGAGCCTCAGACAGGGGTAATGGAGGTCCAGCTGCGACAGTGAGAGGGCACAGTGGAGGATGACAGCTGGTGGTCTTGCCTTGGTCTGCCTACTCTCTACTTTCTCCCTCTCTTTGCCATCTGCTGCTCCTCTTCATCCCTAGAACTCCCATATAGCCAGAGAACAATGTCCCGCGAGGTGTAATCTGTGCAGGCCCAGATCTGGCTGCCCACTCGGCTGCTTTGGGGCTATTGTTGTCCTGGAGGGAGAAAATTCCACTCTCACTGTGAAAGTGACTCGCTGTTGTTTTTGTTATCATGATGTTGCTAAGGGCTGCCCCAAAGAATCAGGCTTCAAGGTTTCTGTGACCAGCTGGAAGTTACTGTACTGAACTGTCCAAGAATACAATAATACTCTTTCTATGCCAAGAGATATGAAAAAGGCCATCTCTGAAATGGCTGGATGGATGCAGATAAATGTGCTTCTGATGGATTGGAGCATTCTTGTATCAGGGTTGTGAAGTGTTGTGTTTGCGGAAGCTTGGATTAGCTGATGCCATGACGGAATATCAGAAAAGGGAGTCTGCTACACCACTAGATAGTAATCTATCACCTACCACCGATGAGTAATCTATCAACTACTCCTGTTTTTTTCCCATCATCTCTCTAACCTTTTAGCTATAGG
Source organism: Salvelinus sp. IW2-2015 (assembly GCF_002910315.2). Lineage (NCBI taxonomy): Eukaryota > Metazoa > Chordata > Actinopteri > Salmoniformes > Salmonidae > Salvelinus > Salvelinus sp. IW2-2015. Next base: position 12,725,274 of record NC_036868.1, on the reverse strand, counting down.
CTAATGGCAGCTTCAGGATCTATTTGTTTTGATAAGGCTAAAAGTTTACATGCAAATCAATATTTGAAACAAAAACATTCATCAGGTAGTGTAATGTAGTGAGCAGGTAAACAATAGGTTTGTAAACTGCAGTATATAAATTATGTAAAGATGTACTCTATCCTAAAGGGGAATGGTGAACAATTACAAGCAATACAAGTTTCGGAACTGCTTTTCCCTTTAGGGACTGTGCAGTTTTATTGTTTTGCAGCATGTCACAGACTAGCTTGAGGGAATTCATCAACACAACAACAGAGAACAACAGAGTAGCACATTTGCACCAAACTTGATTTCTGTCTCTTGACTTTATTCAGTCGAAGCAGATCTTTGGCTCTGTGGTAATTTCCCACAACAATGCGTTTACTGCAATGATCCATCTTTTTTCGCAGCTTTTGAGCTTTTCTTGGCTGCCTGAAACTTTCTATTTTTTATTAAATATTWCAAGAACTGTAATAACATTCATTGCTTGAATGGTGGGTTGTAAGACGAATAAAAAGAGACATGTCCTCTGAATCCATTATCTTATGGGTCATTTTTGTCCAGCCTGGCCTCAGGGCACAAACAAGACACATTTTATGCTTCACTGTAGAAAATGGAGGCTCCGTCTCCTTCAATGGAGCTCTTTTATTTCAATTACCAACCTTGTTGCGTTCTCTCACCTCATAAGATGTATTTCTTTGACTATCTTGCAATGGTGCAACTGGGCAATGTACACTGAGTATACCAAGCATTAGGGACACCTCCATAATATTGAGTTGCAAGCCCCCTTTTGCCCTCAGAACAGCCTCAGTTCATCAGGGCATGGACTCTACAAGGTGTCGGAAGCCCATTGTCACGGTGTTCCTCCTCCTCTTCATACGAAGAGGAGGAGTAGTGATTCGACCAAGGCGCAGCGTGTGCAAAATACATCTTCTTTATTAGAGAAGAGAGAGAAAACACAAAAACGAACACTAAACACAAACTAACAAAAACAACAAACGACCGTGAAGCTAGATAACGTAAGTGCACATACAAGCAACAAACGTTCAACAAGACAACTACCCACAAAAGCCTACTGCCTATGGCTACCTTAAATATGGCTCCCAATCAGAGACAAATGAATGACAGCTGTCTCTGATTGAGACCCAATCYAGGCAGCCATAGACATAACTAGAAAACCTCACTCTTCTCTACCCCATACACCTACAACACCCATAGACAAAACAAAACACACACAACATACAATGCCCACCCCAACTCACGCCCTGACCAACTAAACATATAAAAATAACATAAAATAGGTCAGGAACGTGACACCCATGTTGAGTCAAATGCTTCCCACAGTTGTGCCAAGTTGTCTGGATATCCTTAGGGTCGTGGACCATTCTTGATACACACAGGAAACTGTTGAGAGTCAAAAACCCAGCAGTGTTGCAGTTCTTGACACAAACCGGTGCAACTGGCACCTACTACCATACCCCGTTCAAAGGCACTTAAATCTTTAGTCTTGCCCACAGAGTTACACATGGAGTAAAACAAACATACAGTCAATAATACAGTAGAAAAATAAGTCTATATACAATGTGAGCAAATGAGGTGAGATAAGGGAGGTAAAGGCAAAAAAAGGCCATGGTGGCGAAGTAAATACAATATAGCAAGTAAAACACTGGAATGGTAGATTTGCAGTGGAAGAAATACACAATACATACACAATACATACACAATCCAAGGCTTAAAAATCCTTTAATCCGTCTCCTCTCCTTTATCTACACTGATTGAAGTGGATTTAACAAGTGACATCAATAACGGATCATAGCTTTCACCTTGATTCACCTAGTCAGTCTGTCATGGAAAGAGCAGGTGTCCTTAATGTTTTGAATACTCAGTGTATATCTGTAATGACAGTACTTTAGGCTGAGATCGATTACACACAGGATTGAGAGTGATCTAATCAGTTATAATATAGTAGTAAGGATAGATTCTGCCAGACATAGGCTCTCTTTTACTCATTAGTTGTTGTCATTCAACCTTGTGAAAGTCAAGCAGATGGAGTACTTCAATAGGGAGGTTCATCGTTTCAACTCCTGAAAAGAGCTCCTGAGCAAATTTTAGGCAATGGCACTCTTCTTATCTGCAGCTGGAAATACAAACTTGTTCCACCTCTTCACACAACAATAATTAAACATGGATCAAGAAATGTGTGTGCTGAAGCAAAACATTTTTTTCCCCGGTTCCTGCATTGCAAAAGAAAAGGCTGTTTGATAGAAATAGCTAGAAATTAATGGTGGCTTTGAAAATTTAGTGGCCAGCCGGTGGTTATTTTCATGGCTTTTAAACCAATGCTTTTTGGTTGTAATGTGTGATTGAGGCTCCAATAGGAGGGTTCCACTGCCAGGCAACCTGGGGTATAATACATGGAATTTGGGCGGCTGTCTGAGGAAACGGCAGGCGGCGAGCATTGTTCTGGTGCATCCAAGCCATTCACATGGCTAGGCAACACTTCCTGGGTCTCACAGCGCAACTTTGTTCCTCTTTCCTATGGCAGCATGACTAGGCACTGAACAGCTGAAGTTAAAATGGTTAGAATGTCTGGAACTATTAAAGGGAACCCCAGAATCTATCTGGCCCTTTAAGATGGAATGTGAAGACTGGTGCTTGGTTGAATCAAAAACTTTCAAATATAAATTGATAACATTTTGTGAAATATTTGAAATACTTAACTCAGCATGATATAGATAGTCATACAGAGCTTGGTCTAACAAGCAATCCTAGTCACTGTCTCTGCAAGCAGATCATCAATACTAAAGCTCTTTGCTGAGCCATGGTTGAATGTCACTTGCAGTTTTGTAGTTTAATTTCGGAGTGTAATTTCAATGTAAGTCAGGTCAAAGAGCCTTACATGAGAGTCACTCTGATGTCAAATGGAACCATATAGAGTCAGACAAAAAGTTCACTCTGAGCAAAAGTTGAAACTGAAAATGGGGTATCCAGTCCCAGCAGGTCTAACCTTTGTCAAGTCTCAGATGTACAATGTCCTGTTTGTGTTTAGTTTAATACTGACAAATGCTACATTAGGGTGATTCCTCATGAAACTAGAACAAAAAAAGACCATGATTTTGGAGATTTTCACGAAATGTAATTAAAGGGTCCTTGTTAAAGGGGCAGTGCAGTTTAAAAATGTGACTTCCTGTTTTTTTTAATGATATTTCCACACTGAGGTTGAAATAACACTGAAATTGTAAAAATGATAATAATCCTATTTTTGTGTAATTTCAGCCTGTTCAGGTGGGATGGTGTTTTTGGCCCAGATCATGGCATCACAATCTGATCTGATTATTCTGACCAATGACCAGTCATCTTTTATTTGCATATATGTATCCTCCTTCTTTGAAGGGGTAAGCGGGGTAGGCTCTAGAGCAGGCGTATTCAACTCTTACCCTACAAGCTTTATTTCGGTTCTACCTGATAATTAATATTATACACCTGGTGTCGCAGGTCTAAACCAGTCCCTGATTAAAGGGGAACAATGAAAAACCACAGTGGAACTGGCTTCGAGGTCCAGAGTTGAGTTTAAGGGCTCTAGATGATCCTATCCGCCAAGCAGGGCTGTGTATGTAAATATATTTACATTTGTATCAACAAGCCCACACTATCAGAATGAGCATTTCAATGGCAAARGGAGGCTCAGAGAAATAAACACACTGATGTATTAGACATACAGTGATTTAAAAAGTGCATGGGTGCTTTAACATATATTTAAAATGTGTATCTTAAAGCATGATTGAGAAATAATTAATTGTAAATTGGAATATTTTAGATATTTTTGCCTTACCCAGGCCCCCTTTAAAGAGATTCTTTGGTACTTTTGTATACTTTTTAGCCAGTAATTCTGAAAGTAGCGCACACAAGCCAAAAGTAGTCCCAGAAAATTGTGTATTAAGTCACATGTGCCAATATGTGCACCACGTCATTGCTCTCGCTCTCGCTCTGCTCTGTGGGCGTCTTGCTAGCTGTCACTCAAATGGCAAGGGGCTGAAGCTAGAACTTGAATTGCTAGGGGGCTGGCCCACATGAGGGAAAATGGCACAGCACACCTTGCAGTAAAAAGCTGCTTTCAAACTAGGGATTTCATGGTTAATTGAGGTAAGACCATAGATTATGCATGTATGAACTACACTTTATCTAGGTATCCATCCAATTGGYGACAGATTTTCAATGCAAATATTCAAAAATATGCATAAAGAAAACTGAAATGCGCYATTTCCCACCAGTGGTGTGTTTCCACCAAACTGACTTGTTGCGGTTAAAAATCAGTGCGTAATGACATAATAAAAATCAAAAGTTCAATGTGTTTCCATCACATTTTCCACTCCAGGCTAGGTAGGCTAGTCTACATGATGAGATCATTATGGATAATATTTTTACTTGTCAAATGTCAGTCAAGCATTGATCATCATGTCAACAGGATAAGACACTCTATTTATTGGAAAGGAGCATCAAGCTCATTACCGTGCACGTTTACTTCCCTGTGAAGTTCATCATAATTTATCGTAGTGGGAGGACCACACACCATATCATTGTGTGACTCCAAGTTTACTTTGATATGATGGATATTATATCAATATTTCCACTGCCATTTCTCGCATAATTTATTTTACAGACACAAAAAGATCTCACCATGTTGAACGAACAAATTATCTGTCTGCATTTATAAAATTGTACCAAAACTTCCAGTTTCTATCACAGCTGTTGTGATTTTTTTTACTGTATGACTTTACTCACATGGAAACTGTGGATGGAAATGGGGATATTGACACATCCAGCCCAAAGCCAGAGGTTTAAAAATACTTACTAGTCACCAAAGTTCGGAAGCATTTCTTTAAGACTCCATAATGTTTTATCTGTAGGTGCTACAAAGCAAATCTTGGTGTCATATGAAGACTTACCGCTTGCTCTGTAGGCCTATGAATAGTATTTTGATGTCAATAATAATTTTCGTACATTAATTTACTAATATTGAAAATATAAACCTGAATATTGAAAATATTACATTTTTGATTTGGCTAATATTTCAGTTGAACATTATATACTCTACGGGCATATCAAAGTTCCAGAGTGGGATCTCTGCTACTTTTTAGCGTTACGATACAATTTGTAAACATTACCAACAGAGTGAAGGTGAAATGTATTCAAAATGGTCGCCCTCTACAGGTGATTTGCAGGATTTGCAATGATATACAGTAAGTGAAAGGAAGACTGTGATTGGTTACGTTGTCTACTATGACAATGTCTATGTATAAAATGGGCCTGACTTTAAAACTAGTAGAGATCCCACTCTGGAACTTTAATATATGCCCGTAGAGTAGATTATGTTCAACAATATATGAAAACATTAGCCAAATAATTTTTGACATATTTAAAATATTAATGTTCATATTTTTCAATATTCATAAATGAATGTAAGAAAATGGATATTGAAATCAAAATTCTACGTTTTCTTTGTAGCATTTACCGATGTAACAGTAGAGTCATCAAGGAGGTCTGGGTAAGGCCAAATTGTCACAAATGTTCAAACTTCAATTAATTATTTCTTAATTATGCTTTAAGATACAAATGTCAAATACAGTATATGTCAACAATCCTTCCTCAAAAGGACCATTCTATGGATTCAATTACGTGGAAATCAAATAAATCATGGTGTTTTTTTTGTTCTTGTTTCATGAGGAATCACCCATTGCATCACGCTCTATTGTGACCACTTCACTGCTCCTTTTGCAGTTAAATGTCATTATTCACAGGCTGCCACACTCCTCAAAAGAAAATAATGAGTTAAGGAAAAGGCTGTCACAACTATGAGATTCATGGTCATGCGATTGTCAGTTTGTTAAAAAATGAAGGATGCTGTCTGCCATTTCCATCTGCATTTGTCTCTGAAAATAACCTTGTTGTCAGCCATCCCCCTTTACAAGAGTTAATTGACTGTACAATGCATTCGGAAAGTATTCAGACCCCTTGACTTTTTCAAAATTTTGTTACATTACAGCCTTTTTCTAAAATGGATTCAATAGTTTTTTCCCCCTCATCAATCCACACACAATACCCCATAATGACAAAGCAAATGTATTAAAAATGAAAAACCGAAATATTACATTTACATACACTACCGTTCAAAAGTTTGGGGTCACTTAGAAATGTCCTTGTTTTTGAAAGAAAAACACATTTTGTCATCCATTAAAATAACATCAAATTGATCAGAAATACAGTGTAGACATTGTTAATGTTGTAAATGACTATTGTAGCTATAAACGGTAGATTTTTTAATGGAATACCTACATAGGCATACAGAGGCCCATTATCAGCAACCATCACTCCTGTGTTCCAATGGCACGTTGTGTTAGTTAATCCAAGTTCATCATTTTAAAAGGCTAATTGATCATTAGAAAACCCTGTTGCCGTTATGTTAGCACAGCTGAAAACGGTTATGCTGATTAAAGAAGCAATAAAACTGGCCTTCTTTTGACTAGTTGAGTATCTGGAGCATCAGCATTTGTGGGTTCGATTACAGGCTCAAAATGGCCAGAAACAAAGAACTTTCTTCTGAATCTCATCAGTCTATTCTTGTTCTGAGAAATGAAGGCTATTCAATGCAAGAAATTGTCAATAAACTGAAGATCGCGTACAACGCGGTGTACTACTCCCTTCACAGAACAGCGTAAACTGGCTCTAACCAGAATAGAGAGAGGAGTGGGATGCCCTGGGGCACAACGTAGCAAGAAAAACCAGTCTCAAAGTCAACAGTGAAGAGGTGACTCCGGGGTGCTGGCCTTCTAGGCAGAGTTCGTCTGTTGAGTGTCTGTGTTCTTTTGCCCTTCTTAATCTTTTCTTTTTATTGGCCAGTCTGAGATATGGCTTTTTCTTTGCAACTCTGCCTAGAATGCCAGCATTCAGATTAGGGCCTAATGTGAAGAGTGTTGCCTCTTCACTGTTCACCTAAGAAGCATCTAAGTGACCCCCTGAGAAGCTTGATGGTAGGCAGCTAAGGCAGTTATTTAACAAAACAAGTAAAAAATGAATCCACGATTGTTTTGATGTGGTAATATTCTGCTAATCAGACATTGCAGTGCATTTCAACACTGCTGTATCGGATACCTTGCAAATAGCTTGGGGCTATGGCTCAGTGAACTGGTACTTTTTTCCCCAGTGGGGTAATTCTGCTTTTGTTTTGTTTCACACCAATGGAATCAGGAGATATTTTCTGTTTGGAATTTCAGCCCCTGCACATTTAAAAAGAAAAGCAACAGTAAACATTTAGTCCCCACGAATGATGCAGTGCCCCCCCCCCCCCCCCCCCCCCAGTTCAAACTCGACTGTACTGAAACGTAACAAAAGTAACAAAACGTGCCCGTTGCAGCGCCTCCGTCTAGCCGATATGAATGTTCTTGCAAATGTTGAGTTTTTACAGTGTTTGCAACATGTATACCAAATGTTGTTACAATACAAATATCTGTAACTGACTTATATGCATGTATATGCCAGACCACGTGAATGTTTATTGGTCATGGAGGCCATGTTGTTTTGGGTACTAGTCTGGAAAATATTGCGTTGAGACCTTTGTCCATAGATGCTACATATCAAGTTTTGGTCATTTGGTTGCAGAGAAGTAGTGTTTTTTTTGTTGATGTTTTCCTTTTGAGGAGAGGGACCTACAATGCCTTCAGAAAGTATTCATACCCCTTGACTTATTCCACATTTTGTTCTTACAGCCTGAATTCAAAATAAATTAAATTGATCTACACACAATAACCCATAATGGCAAAGTAAAAACATGTTTTTAGAAATTGTTGCAAACTTATTGAAAATGAAAAAACGAATATCTAATTTGCATATGTTTTTACAAGCCTGAGTCAATACATGTTAGAATTACCTTTAGCAGCGATTACAGCCGTGAGTCTTTCACGGTAAGTCTCTAAGAGCTTTGCACACCTGGATTGTACAATATTTTCACATTATATTTTTTGTGATTCTTTTAATCTCTGTCAAGTTGGTTGTTGACAGCCATTTTCAAGTCTAGTTTTCAGGCAGATTTAAATCAAAACTGTAACTAGGCCACGTCTTGGTAAGAAACTCCAGTGTATATTTGGCCTTGTGTTTTAGGTTATTGTCCTGCTGAAAGGTGCATTTTTCTCCAAATATCTGTTGGAAAGCCAGGAGAACCAGGTTTTCCTGCAGGATTTTGCCTTTGCTTAGCTCTATTCCGTTTATTTTTATCCTAAAAAAACTCCCTAGTTCTTGCCGGTGACAAGCATACCCATAGCATGATGCATCCACCACCATGCTTGGAAATATGAAGAGTGGTACTCAGTGATGTATTGTGTTGGATTTGCCCCAAATATAACACTTTGTATTCAGGACATAAAGTTTTTGCAGTTTTACTTTAGTGACTTATTGCAAAAAGGATGCATGTTTTGGAATATTTGTATTCTGTACAGGTTTCTTTTCACTCTGTCATTTACACTGAACAAAAATATAAATGCAACATGCAACAATTTCAAAGATTTTACTAAGTTACAGTTCATATAAGGAAATCAGTCAATTGAAATAAATTCATTAGGCCCTAATCTATGGATTTCACATGACTGGGAATACAGATATGCATCTGTTGGTCACAGGTACCTTAAAAAAAGTGWATCAGAAAACTAGTCAGTATCTGGTGTGACCCATCTGGGTGGCTGATCTAAGACAATCCCACAGGTGAAGAAGCCGAATGTGGAGGTCCTGGTTACACGGGGTCTGTGGTTGTGAGACCAGTTGAACGTACTGCCAAATTCTCAAAAATGACGTTGGAGATTTGTGGTAGAGAAATGAACATTCAATTCTCTGGCAACAGCTCTGGTGGACGTTCCTGCAGTCAGCATGCCAATTGCACGATCCCTCAAAACTTGAGACATCTGTGGCATTGTGTTGTGTAACAAAACTGCACATTTTAAAGTGGCCTTTTATTGTCCCCAGCACAAGGTGCACCTGTGTAATAATCCTGTTTAATCAGCTTCTTTTTATGCTGCACCTGTCAGGTGGAAGGATTATCTTGGCAAAGGAGAGATGCTCACTAGCAGGGATGTAAACAAATTTGTTCACAAAATTTGAGAGAAATAAGCTTTTTGTGGGCATGGAACATTTCTGGGATMTTTTATTTTAGCTCTTGAAACATGGGACCAAACTTTACACGCAGCGTTTTATATTTTTGTTCAGTGTAGGTTCGTATTGTGCAGTAACTACAATGTTGTTGATCCATCCTCAGTTTTCTCCAATCATATCCATTAACTGTAACTGTTTTAAAGTCTGCATTGGCCTCATGATCAAATCCCTGAGCAGTTTCATTCTTCTCCGGAAACTGAGTTAGGAAGACGCCTGTAACTTTGTAGTGACTGGGTGTATTGATACACCACCCGAATTGTCATAACTTCCCCATGCTTAAAGGGATATTCAGTGTCTGCTTTTTATTTTATTTTGACCCATCTACCAATAGGTGCCCTTCTTTGCAAGGCATTAGAAAACTTCCCTGGTCTTTGTGGTTGAATCTGTGTTTAAAATGCACTGCTCGACTGAGGGACCTTACAGATACAGTGCATTACAAAAGTATTGAGAAAGTTACAGACGCATAAATATCATAGCCCCCCCCCCYCCCCCAAAAATGCTAACATCCCCTGTTATTGTAATGGTGAGAGGTTAGTCTTTGGGGTATGATATTTGTGCGTCCAACTTTCTCACTCATCATTATTCACGATTCATTCAGTATTATCCGTAATCATGGTAGCATCCACATCAATGTAGAAGTGTTTAGAAACATATTCTATTCTTAGTTTGAGGGTTCTAGAGGATCTTACCAAAACACAGCGTTTTCTCATCATGTTTGAACATGAGGGAGATAAGCGAGACTAAGAGAAATTAAATGGGCTTTTTTTGTTGGCTGMTGTCACCTGAATTTGAGAGACAGTGTATTCAGCCACTCTCAAACTGCAACAAGGGAAGATTAGAAAGATTGGGGGGGGGTGGGGTGGGACAACTTATCACAGCTCTGGGGTTAATTAAAATGGCAGGATCACTGTGCCTGTCTTGCTGGGGTTTGACTTTCAGGACCTTACTACTGTAGCGCACGCTCGGCATGGCAGTGATTTACCATTTCCTGCTTCCACACCAGCCTGTGATAATGTGGCGTAGCTTAGATGGCAGGGACATTTCAGGGCCATGAGTCATTCCACAAGACACGTGCTACATATATTCTCAGGCTGGACATGGAAATCAACACAGTGAGAGTATATTGAGGGGGTGGTAAAGGCATTATCTTACCATCATGGAGGTCTTCTGTCAGTTCCTGTGTTGTACTAACGTGTGTTGGTACAGTACAGGATGTTGCTAGAGAACACTGTTTCCAGTGAAGGAAATATGAGGGCACCACTGTGTGAGTGCTTCAGCTTATAACATTAAGGAAYTTATGCAGCAAATTCAATCTCAATCAGGAACATTCTGAACTTTGAGGAAAATGCTTTAGGAAGTGCTGCTGCCGGAGGATTGAGTAGGACCATTCTCTCAGGAGTGTCACAGTGACTCCTGAGGAATAGTGGGGAAAGTGTTGAGGAGGGACAATAACTAGGACCTCTCCATCTTTACAATCAGTGGCACTAACAACAGAGAACAGACATTCATTTCTAGAAGATAGTAGATGTAGTTTTATACTATCAAACCTCATTGACCGAGATTTGTAAACAAAATGATATGCTTGGAGACATCTATTTAATGCAATGATTTAATGTTGACTGTCATTTAATTGATGATAGGTTTCTATTGATCTCACTTTGATTGAGCATGTGCCATACGAAATTGGCAACAACATACAATGTGCCACTGCACATTAAAAACATACCTGCCGGCATATGGAGAGACATTTGTCAGAGTGAAACCTAACACTGCACAGATTCATCATGGCATATGCACTATTAAACCTTAAGTTCCCCTGGTGCCAGGCGTCACATAAAACACTGTTATCTAATGGTGGAGAACAACTGTCGATTAACTGCTGAGGAAGTTCACTTTTTTTTWTTTWTTTTTTACATTTCGGTAATTTATTWGCAGACAGAGCAACAATTAGGGTTAAGTGCCTTGCTCAAGGGCACAAGGGCAGATTTTTCCCCGAGTCGTCTCTGTGATTCAAACCAACTTCCTTTCGGTTACTGGCCCAACGCTCTTAACCGCTAGGCTACCTGCCGCCCCTAAGTTTATTAATTACATCACCTCCATGCTTGATATTCCCATCCTGCCTGACAGTTTTTTTTACATGCAGAGTGACCACTCACTCAGACAACCACACCAGGCCACCGACATTCACCCAGGACCCAGGGAGTTTAGCAGGCTCCGATAACATAGCCCCACGAATTAATAGGGATCTGTGGGCGAGAGAGCTGAGAGTGCTGCGTATAATCCCTGAATGTGACTGTCTGGATGTAACTAATTAGCTAGTGGTGCTAGCCAGGTCTATCCCGGCACACTACAGCGCTCCCCAACTATTGAGGCCAGGCTTGGTGAAGTAGGTCAGCGCTGTGAAACAAGCCGTCAACCACCATGGACCCAGCAAGTCCATCCCCTGTGACACTGGTGGAACAGCCTTCATTTGACCAGACAGGGTGAGACAAGGGGAGGATGATGAGAGAGAGAGGAAGAGGGAGAGAGAGAGGCAGAGAGAGAAAAAATCTTTTGAATTTTGAGACGAAATAGAGAGACAGAGCTTGAGACAGGAGGAAACAGAGAGAACACGACATTATCTTTCTTCCATGTCTCAATAAGGACGTTTCCCATGCAAGCTTCCTCACACAGAGGCAATGAATGGCCATGTGTGTGAAGAAGTGACCCCCCACAAAAAGACTGGTTTACTCCTCCAGGGGTCATGAATTCGGGATAAGGGGGAACAAAGAGGGATTCTGTGGACCGCAACGATGAGATCACACACAGGACACACCAGCTCTGTCCCTGACTGTTATTCTTAAGGCACTGAGCAGTGAGGCGACTGAGTCACAGGGCCTCAGGCCTAGAGTATAACCCGCAGCAATACAGGGGGCAGTGTAGCCTGATTCTGTCCGTCTGTCGGTTGGTCTATTAAGCCATCACTTTCTGTGTTTTTCTGCCACTGTATCCGTCTGTCAGTTAGGCAGGAGAGAAGGTAGCTATCCTTTCCCTGGCTGATAGCTGATTGAGATAGCATTGGCAAAAGCGCAATGAGGAGAGACTACAAATGGAAGGATTCTCTACACTGATAAGAAACCTCTGTCTTCAAATAAATCACTGAGCAGTGATTGCTMTGTGCTTGAATACTGCAGGCCACTAGTGTTTTACCTTATGTTCAGTGTGATATAAAAAATAATAAAATAATCTCTTCCGGTATCCAGTAAGAATTGATATGTTTTATGTTTGAAATATAGGTGGATTCAAAGCTATTAACTGAGGTAATTTATCATACTGTGCATAGCTTTTATATTCAAAGTGCGACACAGCATTGTGTTAAAGACTAAATCATAACTCTGGTTAAAGACTTGTGTTAAAGACTAAATCATAACTGTGGGTTATTTTTACCATTAGCACAATTATCAGACCCTCTCTCACATACCACTGAGATGTGGAAAGCCCTGCTGTGTTATGTGAATGTCTTCCTATAATGTCATCCTATGGGAGCCATTATTCTGGCTATTTTAGGGTAACACATTTTTGGAAGGGAACATTGCCTTGATTATTTCTGATGTTTGCATGCTTATACACATCAACACAAAACTTGATTGCAATCACAGCCCGGTTGTTGACAATGCATTGCATTAGGAAGTACTCACAGTATGTTTGTGGCATGCATTCCTTCCTGGAACTGGGAGTGCTGTTTGTGTGGCAGAGTCTATTGACTACTGCCTTGGACTCTTTATTCATTCCCTTTTGAGTGTGAAGGTTTCTGAGGGGACTTGAAGTTATCGAAAGGTGTCTAGTCAATACCCAATTCATTACCATATTACACTGAACAAAAATATAAACGCATCATGTAAAGTGTTGGTTTCATGAGCTGAAATAACTAGTCCCAGAAATGTTCAATACGCACAAAAAGCTTATTAGGTGCACAAATTTGTTTACATCCCTGTTAGTGAGCATTTCTCATTTGGTATATCAAGAAACTGATTAAACAGCATGATCATTACACAGGTGTACCTTGTGCTGGGGACAATAAAAGGCCACTGTAAAATGGGACGTTTTGTCACATAACACAATGCCACAGATGTCTCAAGTTTTGAGGGAGSGTGCAATTGGCATGCTGACCCAAGGAATGTACACCAGAGCTGTTGCCAGATCATTTTAAGTTTATTTCTCTACCATAAGCCGCCTCCAACAACGTTTTAGAGAATTTGGCAGTACGTCCAACCGGCCTAACAACTACAGACCAGGTGTAACAATGCCAGCCCAGGACCTCCACATTTGTCTGAGACCAGCCACCCCGACAGCTGATGAAACTGAGGAGCGTTTCTGTCTGTAATAAAGCCCTTTTGTGGAGAAAACTCATTCTGATTGTCTGGGCCTGGCTCCCCAGTGTGTGGGCCTGGCTCCCAAGTGGATGGGCCTATGCCCTCCCAGGCACACCCTTGGCTGTGCCTCTGCCCAGTCATGTGAAGTCCATAGATTAGGGCCTTATTAATTGATTTCAATTGACTGATGTCCGTATATGAACTGTAACTCAATAAAATCTATGAGATTGTTGCATGTTATTGTTCAGTATAGTTGCATGTTAGGTTTACATGACCTGTACCACATACTGAACCATGTATCGTAACTACCATTTACTCAAAGTAGCTTACTAATCTACAGTAGGTGATGGATGGAAAAGAACAAGCGATGGAAGCATGCCTGGCAGTTGAATATGCTAGCAATATGCACCATCATAGGCCTGTCCACCTGCTGTGTCTGTCTGCTGTATCTGCTGTTGGAACAGTGATGAACTGTTCTATTCAGAACTCATGGAGCTGCCAGTGCATGGATTAAATATGCATCTCTTAAAGCAGGTAGAAAGATGAAGGGCTCTGCTCAACACTGGCTTCACTCGCTTGCCCATGTTTGACAGGTGGCCAGACTGATGGGACAGTGGAGAAGTGCTGAGGGCTGCTGACTTTCTATTTGAAAAATTGCMATAGTCCTACTAGTCAGAGGTCCAAAGGCCTAGTGGCGCTGTCTGTAAAACCCTCTGAGAGGAGAGAATGCATACATAGACATTGTGCACGGACCATTTTTTATTCCTTTGTTCTAGTCATGTTTTCTCCACCGCATATGGCTTTGTGCTTTTAAAAACAGCTTGTCTCGGCAGTAGCTTGTTTGAACTAATGACTGATTCCTCTGCTTGCAGACTGATGAAACACTCGTGTGTGTTCTTTTTTTAGAATGGCTATCTGCTTTTCTATCTAGACAGTCCTGCTTGATGGTGCCTCTATCACTATGAGTAGAGATGTTGATGGAAGACAACAAAAAAACTAGCTTTTTGGTAGCTTCTTTCATGACGAGAAAAAAAAGCATGGTTTCATTCTGCTTGCATGCTAGACAATGTGTACAACAGTCTCTGGTGCTTTTGTCARTCATATCCCAAGTGCATGTGCTATTCCTTTTGACATGTTTAAATCAGAACATTTATTGCTTCAGGTGTCTGTACATTTGTCAGCGCAAGACACAGTACATCTCTGAAAGAAAAAAATGGCTGTCAAACTAGCAAACAGCACACGTCTCCTGTCACAGCTCTCCAGTGACTTTCAGTGTTTGCTCTTCTCAGCGAAAGTGTCTTGGAGCCAAAATAATTTCCATTTGAACTATCTTGGCTACACCTCTGATGCCAAGGCTATGGGTTTTTGTAGTTTATGTATTTTTGGGATAAATATTTCAGGTTCGGCAGTCATCGTTCGTTTTATGTACGCAGACAGTTGGGTGAACAGTCAAAAGGGAATGGGAGAGAAAGAGGAAGGGAGTCAATTGAAATGGAAACTGGTGTTCTTGCCTTCCGGGCCTCAGCAGGACAGTTCAGGTTCATCTGGATGGGGCTCAGAGAGCACCAGGGAACTCTGCATGTTAACTGTTTCTTTATCTTACACTACCTTCTGCTCTGAATTGATAGGTGCATACTAGAGCAGARGCAATGGGGGAGACTTAGCTCTCTGAGATTCATCCCTTTCTGCCCGCTGGTGTCAGGAGATGCACTGTTGCAGTTCTTGACACAAACCGGTGCGCCTGGAACCTACTACCATAGCCTGTTCAAATAAAGGTTAGATTAAAAAAATTAAGTACCATACACTGTTCAAAGGCACTTAAATATTTTGACTTTCCCAGTCACTCTCTGAATGGCACACATACACAATCCATGTCTCAATTGTCTTGAGGCTTAAGATGTCTTCTTCATCAACACTGATTAAAGCTAATTTTTTTTCTTCTTGTCTTTAACTCTGCATTGTTGGAAAAGGACCCGTAGGTAAGCATTTCACTGTTAATCTAAATCTGTTGTCTACGAAGCATGTGACAAATCAAATATGGTTTGATTTGAAGGAAATAATCAACAACACGGCCCCACGGCTGTGGAAGRAATGGCGTGTCTACATTTTCAGGTAGAAAAAAGTATGTAGAATGCCGGAGCGTATTACAAGGAGCCACCCCTTTTGTGGCGAAAAATGTCATTGCAACTCTCTGAATCTTGCGTCTGTATATAGAGCTTGTAATAGGGTAAGCTTTAGTGGGGGCACAAGCAGCAGAGGGGCCAAAACACCAGCATGGTAGAACCTGCTGTAGCCAACTAGCCAGCCATGTGTTTTCTTCTGCCTGACCAAAACATGATGATGTTCTATTTTTGGCTGATATGGGAATGAACACACAAGCAGCATATCAAACTGGGATAATGAATGTCCAGTTCTGGTCACATGTTTCAAATTTCCTCACAAAAAAATTATGGGTTTCCCTGTGAACAAAGATCCACCTGTATTTTTGTTGAATGATGACTCTTCGTTTGTACTGCAACTGGTTCAGAAAATAATCATTTATGCGGGGTTAACAGCAGCAAAAAAGGTCATCCTTAGTGCTTGGAATACCCCTACAATCCTCTCACCTCAAACATGGTTATTATATTTTCAAGATATTGTTCGTATAAAGCGATCAGTGGCCGTGATAGACAAAGCTCGGGCAAATCCAGTTGAGGCATGTGATGTACAGTTGAAGTCGGAAGTTTACATACACTTAGGTTGTTTTTCAACCACTCCACAAATTTCTYGTTAACAAACTATAGTTTTGGCAAGTTGGTTAGAACATCTACTTCGTGCAGGACACAAGTCATTTTTCCAACAATTGTTTACAGCCAGATTATTTCACTTATAATGTACTGTATCACAATACCAGTGGGTCAGAAGTTTACATACACTAAGTTGACTGTGCCTTTAAACAGCTTGGAACATTTCAGAAAATTATGTCATGGCTTTAGAAGCTTCTGATAGGCTAATTGACATCATTTGAGTCAATTGGAGGTGTACCTGTGGATGTATTTCAAGGCCTACCTTCAAACTCAGTGCCTCTTTGCTTGACATCATGGGAAAATCAAAAGAAATCAGCCACGACCTCAGAACAAAAATTGTAGACCTCCACAAGTCTGGTTCATCCTTGGGAGCAATTTCCAAATGCCTGAAGGTACCACGTTCATCTGACCAAACAATAGTACGCGAGTATAAACACCATGGGACCATGCAGCCGTCATACTGCTCAGGAAGGAGACTCGTTCTGTCTCCTAGAAATGAACATACTTTGGTGCGAAAAGTGCAAATCAATCCCAGAGCAACAGCAAAGGACCTTGTGAAGATGCTGGAGGAAACAGGTACAAAAGTATCTATATCCACAGTAAAACAAGTCCTATATCGACATAGCCTGAAAGGCCACTCAGCAAGGAAGAAGCCACTGCTCCAAAACCAAAAAAAGCCAGACTACGGTTTGCAACTGCACATGGGGACAAAGATCGTGCTTTTTGGAGAAATGTCCTCTGGTCTGATGAAACAAAAATATTACTTTTGTAGCCATAATGACCATCGTTATGTTTGGAGGAAAAATGGGAGGCTTGCAAGCCGAAAACACCATCCCACCGTGAAGGACGGGTGGTGCAGCATCATGTTGTGGGGTGCTTTGCTGCAGGAGGGACTGGTGCACTTCACAAAATAGATGGCATCATGAGGTAGGAAAATATATGTGGATATATTGAAGCAACGTCTCAAGACATCAGTCAGGAAGCTAAAGCTTGGTCACAAATGGGTCTTCCAAATGGACAATGACCCCAAGCATACTTCCAGAATTGTGGCAAAATGGCTTAAGGACAACAAAGTCAAGGTATTGGAGTGGCCATCACAAAGCCCTGACCTCAATCCTATAGAACATTTGTGGGCAGAACTGAAAAAGCGTGGGTGAGCAAGGAGGCCTACACACCTGACTCAGTTACACCAGCCTGTCAGGAGGAATGGGCCAAGAAGCTTCCCACAACTTATTGTGGGAAGCTTGTGGAAGGCTACCCGAAACGTTTGACCCAAGTTAAACAATTTAAAGGCAATGCTACCAAATACTAATTGAGTGTATGTAAACGTCTGACCCACTGGGAATGTGATGAAAGAAATAAAAGCTGAAATAAATCATTCTCTCTACTATTATTCTGACATTTCCCATTCTTAAAATAAAGTGGTGATCCTAACTGACCTAAAACAGGGAATTTTTACTTGGATTAAATGTCAGGAATTGTGAAAACTGAGTTTAAATGTAGTTGGCTAAGGTGTATGTAAACTTCCGACTTCAACTGTATAATGTAAAACTCTATCAGTATCAACAACTCTTGACCAAGCAATGGACCTACATGGTAAAGGAGAGGGGGGACGGCATTTTATTTTCTGATAAAAATATAGAATATTTCTTCCTGTAAATTTCATTTTGTGAGCTCAAATAATTGACTCCTGACAGTACGTAAATAGTTTTATGTTTATACAAAAGATTGTTAGTGTTGTCATGTCATGTCGGTTAATATGTGTAACGAGGCCCTGCGTTATGTGTATTGTATAATGTGAAATCTAAATAAAATATTGATCMCAAAAAAAAAGAACTGGGACAATGTTTGAGGTTACACCGGAGAGTACAATAATATTTGCCAGGGTATTTTATTTTATAGCTAACTTGCTATGTTTTTAGCCTTCCGAAAGCCAGCTAACCAGGCTGCCAGTGTGGCTACCCAATGAGCTTGGGCTACATGCACAAGGGTCCGTTGTTGCAAGGTTCCGTTGGACCCATAGTGACGAATGGGGTTGTTTTGATAGCTACATTTCTCTATGTGGCTACATTAGCATCAACTATGGGTTTGAACTTCTCTTAATGTTAYGACAAGGGAAGTAGCTAGCTTGCTAGGACACTGGTACACAGTGTTCTTCGTCCCCACCCCGGAAGTAGCAAGTCCACTTGTATACAAAAATGTTCTATAACAGCTAGCTATCTAGCTTCCTTCTTATGGCTGCAATCCCGTTAACAGGATGATATGACAACAGCCAGTGAAAGTGCAGGGCGCCAAATTCAATTCAAATTCAATCTCATAATTAAAATTCCTCAAACAAACATGTATTTTATACCATTTTAAAGGTAATCTTGTTGTTAATCCCACCAAAGTGTCCGATTTCAAATAGGCTTTTCAGTGAAAGCACCACAAACGCATGTCATCTTTCATCAAAGTTTATGATGAGTATTTCTGTTTTTGACGTGGCTCTCTGCAATTTCTCTGGATATTTTGGAGGCATTTCTGAACATGGCGCAATGTATACTGAGGTTTTTGGATATAAATATGAACTTAATCAAACAAGACATATATGTATTGTGTAACATGAAGTCCTATGAGTGTCATCTGATGAGATCATCAAAGGTTAGTGATTAATTTTATCTCTTTGTGCTTTTTGTGACTCCTCTCTTTGGCTGGAAAAATGGCAGATTTTTTCCTGTGAGTTGGTGGTGACCTAACATAAA
>NC_036868.1:12697569-12706157 GCF_002910315.2 Salvelinus sp. IW2-2015 | reverse complement strand
TAAAAAACATTCTAAAGATTGATTCAATACATCGTTTGACATGTTTCTACGGACTGTTACGGAACCTTTGGACATTTCGTCAGGTTTTAGTGAACGCGCTTCCCTGACGTTGGATTTGTTTACCAAACACGCTACAAAAATAGCTATTTGGACATAAATGATGGACATTACCGAACAAAACTAACATTTCTTGTGGAAGTGGGAGTCCTGGGAGTGCATTCCGACGAAGATCAGCAAAGGTAAGTGAAGATTTATAATGCTTTTTATGAGTTTTGTTGACTGCACAATTTGGCGGGTAACTGTATGGCCTGCTCTTGTGGCTTGAACGCTGTTTCAGATGATTGAATATTGTGTTTTGCCGTAAAGCTTTTTGAATCTGACACAGCGGTTGCATTAAGAAACAGTGTATCTTTAATTCTATGTAAAACATGTACTTTCATCAAAGTTTATGATGAGTATTTCTGTTATTTGACGTGGCTCTCTGCAATTTCTCTGGATATTTGGAGGCATTTCTGAACATGGCGCCAATGTATACTGAGTTTTGGATATAAATATGAACTTAATCAAACAAGACATATATGTTATTGTGTAACATGAAGTCCTATGAGTGTCATCTGATGAAGATCATCAAAGGTTAGTGATTAATTTTATCTCTTTGTGCTTTTGTGACTCCTCTCTTTGGCTGGAAAAATGGCAGATTTTTTCCTGTGAGTTGGTGGTGACCTAACATAATCGTTTGTGGTGCTTTCACTGAAAAGCCTATTTGAAATCGGACACTTTGGTGGGATTAACAACAAGATTACCTTTAAAATGGTATAAAATACATGTTTGTTTGAGGAATTTTAATTATGAGATTGAATTTGAATTGAATTTGGCGCCCTGCACTTTCACTGGCTGTTGTCATATCATCCTGTTAACGGGATTGCAGCCATAAGAAGGAAGCTAGATAGCTAGCTGTTATAGAACATTTTTGTATACAAGTGGACTTGCTACTTCCGGGGTGGGGACGAAGAACACTTGTGTACCAGTGTCCTAGCAAGCTAGCTACTTCCCTTGTCATAACATTAGAGAAGTTCAAACCATAGTGATGCTAATGTAGCCACATAGAGAAATGTAGCTATCAAAACAACCCCATTCGTCACTATGGGTCCAACGGAACCTTGCAACAACGGACCTTGTGCATGTAGCCCAAGCTCATTGGGTAGCCACACTGGCAGCCTGGTTAGCTGGCTTTCGGAAGGCTAAAAACATAGCAAGTTAGCTATAAAATAAAATACCCTGGCAAATATTATTGTACTCTCCGGTGTAACCTCAAACATTGTCCCAGTTCTTTTTTTTTGGGATCAATATTATTTAGATTTCACATTATACAATACACATAACGCAGGGCCTCGTTACACATATTAACCGACATGACATGACAACACTAACAATCTTTTGTATAAACATAAAACTATTTACGTACTGTCAGGAGTCAATTATTTGAGCTCACAAAATGAAATTTACAGGAAGAAATATTCTATATTTTTATCAGAAAAATAAATGCCGTCCCCCCTCTCCTTTACCATGTAGGTCCATTGCTTGGTCAAGAGTTGTTGATACTGATAGAGTTTTACATTATACAGTTGAAGTCGAAGTTTACATACACCTTAGCCAACTACATTTAAACTCAGTTTTCACAATTCCTGACATTTAATCCAAGTAAAAATTCCCTGTTTTAGGTCAGTTAGGATCACCACTTTATTTTAAGAATGGGAAATGTCAGAATAATAGTAGAGAGAATGATTTATTTCAGCTTTTATTTCTTTCATCACATTCCCAGTGGGTCAGACGTTTACATACACTCAATTAGTATTTGGTAGCATTGCCTTTTAAATTGTTTAACTGGGTCAAACGTTTCGGGTAGCCTTCCACAAGCTTCCACAATAAGTTGTGGGAAGCTTTGGCCCATTCCTCCTGACAGAGCTGGTTGAACTGAGTCAGGTGTGTAGGCCTCCTTGCTCACACACGCTTTTTCAGTTCTGCCCACAAATGTTCTATAGGATTGAGGTCAGGGCTTTGTGATGGCCACTCCAATACCTTGACTTGTTGTCCTTAAGCCATTTTGCCACAATTCTGGAAGTATGCTTGGGGTCATTGTCCATTTGGAAGACCCATTTGTGACCAAGCTTTAGCTTCCTGACTGATGTCTTGAGACGTTGCTTCAATATATCCACATAATTTTCCTACCTCATGATGCCATCTATTTTGTGAAGTGCACCAGTCCCTCCTGCAGCAAAGCACCCCACAACATGATGCTGCCACCACCCGTCCTTCACGGTTGGGATGGTTCTTCGGCTTGCAAGCCTCCCCATTTTTCCTCAAACATAACGATGGTCATTATGGCTAAAAAGTAATATTTTTGTTTCATCAGACCAGAGGACATTTCTCCAAAAAGCACGATCTTTGTCCCCATGTGCAGGTTGCAAACCGTAGTCTGGCTTTTTTTGGTTTTGGAGCAGTGGCTTCTTTCTTCCTTGCTGAGTGGCCTTTCAGGCTATGTCGATATAGGACTTGTTTTACTGTGGATATAGATACTTTTGTACCTGTTTCCTCCAGCATCTTCACAAGGTCCTTTGCTGTTGCTCTGGGATTGATTTGCACTTTTCGCACCAAAGTATGTTCATTTCTAGGAGACAGAACGAGTCTCCTTCCTGAGCAGTATGACGGCTGCATGGTCCCATGGTGTTTATACTCGCGTACTATTGTTTGGTCAGATGAACGTGGTACCTTCAGGCATTTGGAAATTGCTCCCAAGGATGAACCAGACTTGTGGAGGTCTACAATTTTTGTTCTGAGGTCGTGGCTGATTTCTTTTGATTTTCCCATGATGTCAAGCAAAGAGGCACTGAGTTTGAAGGTAGGCCTTGAAATACATCCACAGGTACACCTCCAATTGACTCAAATGATGTCAATTAGCCTATCAGAAGCTTCTAAAGCCATGACATAATTTTCTGAAATGTTCCAAGCTGTTTAAAGGCACAGTCAACTTAGTGTATGTAAACTTCTGACCCACTGGTATTGTGATACAGTACATTATAAGTGAAATAATCTGGCTGTAAACAATTGTTGGAAAAATGACTTGTGTCCTGCACGAAGTAGATGTTCTAACCAACTTGCCAAAACTATAGTTTGTTAACGAGAAATTTGTGGAGTGGTTGAAAAACAACCTAAGTGTATGTAAACTTCCGACTTCAACTGTACATCACATGCCTCAACTGGATTTGCCCGAGCTTTGTCTATCACGGCCACTGATCGCTTTATACGAACAATATCTTGAAAATATAATAACCATGTTTGAGGTGAGAGGATTGTAGGGGTATTCCAAGCACTAAGGATGACCTTTTTTGCTGCTGTTAACCCCGCATAAATGATTATTTTCTGAACCAGTTGCAGTACAAACGAAGAGTCATCATTCAACAAAAATACAGGTGATCTTTGTTCACAGGGAAAACCCATAATTTTTTTGTGAGGAAATTGAAACATGTGACCAGAACTGGACATTCATTATCCCAGTTTGATATGCTGCTTGTTGTTCATTCCCATATCAGCCAAAAATAGAACATCATCATGTTTTGGTCAGGCAGAAGAAAAACACATGGCTGGCTAGTTGGCTACAGCAGGTTCTACCATGCTGGTGTTTTGGCCCCTCTGCTGCTTGTGCCCCCACTAAAGCTTACCCTATTACAAGCTCTATATACAGACGCAAGATTCAGAGAGTTGCAATGACATTTTTTCGCCACAAAAGGGGTGGCTCCTTGTAATACGCGCCGGCATTCTACATACTTTTTCTACCTGAAATGTAGACACGCCATTTCTTCCACAGCCGTGGGGCCGTGTTGTGATTATTTCCTTCAAATCAAACCATATTTGATTTGTCACATGCTTCGTAGACAACAGATTTAGATTACAGTGAAATGCTTACCTACGGGTCCTTTTCCAACAATGCAGAGTTAAAGACAAGAAGAAAAAAAATTAGCTTAATCAGTGTTGATGAAGAAGACATCTTAAGCCTCAAGACAATTGAGACATGGATGTGTATGTGTGCCATTCAGAGAGTGACTGGGAAAGTCAAAATATTTAAGTGCCTTAACAGTGTATGGTACTTAATTTTTTTAATCTAACCTTTATTTGAACAGGCTATGGGAGTAGGTTCCAGGCGCACCGGTTTGTGTCAAGAACTGCAACAGTGCATCTCCTGACACCAGCGGGCAGAAAGGGATGAATCTCAGAGAGCTAAGTCTCCCCCATTGCCTCTGCTCTAGTATGCACCTATCAATTCAGAGCAGAAGGTAGTGTAAGATAAGAAACAGTTAACATGCAGAGTTCCCTGGTGCTCTCTGAGCCCCATCCAGATGAACCTGAACTGTCCTGCTGAGGCCCGGAGCAAGAACACCAGTTTCCATTTCAATTGACTCCCTTCCTTTCTCTCCCATTCCCTTTTTGACTGTCACCCAACTGTCTGCGTACATAAAACGAACGATGACTGCCGAACCTGAAAATATTTATCCCAAAAATACATAAACTACAAAAACCCATAGCCTTGGCATCAGAGGTGTAGCCAAGATAGTTCAAATGGAAATTATTTTGGCTCCAAGACACTTTCGCTGAGAAGAGCAAACACTGAAAGTCACTGGAGAGCTGTGACAGGAGACGTGTGCTGTTTGCTAGTTTGACAGCCATTTTTTTCTTTCAGAGATGTACTGTGTCTTGCGCTGACAAATGTACAGACACCTGAAGCAATAAATGTTCTGATTTAAACATGTCAAAAGGAATAGCACATGCACTTGGGATATGATTGACAAAAGCACCAGAGACTGTTGTACACATTGTCTAGCATGCAAGCAGAATGAAACCATGCTTTTTTTTCTCGTCATGAAAGAAGCTACCAAAAAGCTAGTTTTTTTGTTGTCTTCCATCAACATCTCTACTCATAGTGATAGAGCACCATCAAGCAGGACTGTCTAGATAGAAAAGCAGATAGCCATTCTAAAAAAAGAACACACACGAGTGTTTCATCAGTCTGCAGCAGAGGAATCAGTCATTAGTTCAAACAAGCTACTGCCGAGACAAGCTGTTTTTAAAAGCACAAAGCCATATGCGGTGGAGAAAACATGACTAGAACAAAGGAATAAAAAATGGTCCGTGCACAATGTCTATGTATGCATCTCTCCTCTCAGAGGGTTTTACAGACAGCGCCACTAGGCCTTTGGACCTCTGACTAGTAGGACTATGGCAATTTTTCAAATAGAAAGTCAGCAGCCCTCAGCACTTCTCCACTGTCCCATCAGTCTGGCCACCTGTCAAACATGGGCAAGCGAGTGAAGCCAGTGTTGAGCAGAGCCCTTCATCTTTCTACCTGCTTTAAGAGATGCATATTTAATCCATGCACTGGCAGCTCCATGAGTTCTGAATACATAAATCTTGAATAACGTTCCAACCGGAGAATTACATTGACTTCAGATGAGCGATGGAACAGAGCTCCCTCTCATGTGAACGCGCATGGTCAAAGAATGGTCAGGTCATGGCAGACCTGACTAATTCCCCTCTCATTCGCCCCCCCTTCACAGTAGAGGCATCAGACAAGGTTCTACAGACTGTTGACATCTAGTGGAAGCCGTAGGAAGTGCAAACTCATCCATATCTCGCTGTGATTTCAATAGGATCTTGGTTGAAAATCGACCAGCCTCAGAATTTCCACTTCCTGTTTGGATTTTTTCTCCGGTTTTTGCCTGCCATATGAGTTCTGCTATACTCACAGACATAATTCAAACAGTTTGACAAACTTCAGAGTGTTTTCTATCCAATACTAATAATAATATGCATATATTAGCAACTATGACTGAGGAGCAGGCCGTTTACTCTGGGCACCTTTGTGCACCTTTCATCCAAGCTACACAATACTGCCCCTGCAGCCATAAGAAGTTAACCTTAAGGAAGTCATTCATCACTATGGAACCCGTGCGAATTAGGTAGCATGATCACGGAGCCAGACACCCCAATACTACCCAATCCTTACAAGGACATCCCATCAGTGGACGCCACTTGTGAAGCTCAGACCTGCTGACCAGTGCATCTGATTCAATAAAGGGACAATACTGCAGTTGCAAATACCTTCCACACAGTATTACAATTTTGTTGATTCCCTACAGGTAAACAGAAATGAAACGCGCTTAGTTCCTGCCACTTCCCAGACCAGTCAGGAGGGAGTGTGTCAGTGGATGTGTGTGGGGCGTAAGACAAGTGGGAGTGAGACAAGCAGTCAGCCGCAGCCAAGGGGATCTGGTTTGAGAGTGTGAGAGACACTCCAGCCCTCTCCCTCTGCCCTYGCAGGGAAAGAGTGTGTTCTTCTGAGAAAACAGAGGCAATGGAGAAAAAAATGTAATGCGAGGGAGAGAGGCAGAGACTGAGTTATTGAAATGGACCCGGGTCTTGACATCCCACGACCAGTAGTCCATTCATGGTTCAGGCCTAACTAAAATATATGACACTTAACTTTCCTTGTACAAGTTTACATTCTCACATCAAACCCCAGATGTTCTTGTCATGCTCTACTCTCATACCAGAGTACTCAAACGAGAGTAATTGCCAGACTTCAGAATTTAGGTACGGTATCCAGATAGGTACGGTATTCAGATAGGTACGCTATTATCGGGTTCAAATATTCATGACAGTAGTTCACCTGAGTACCCTTTGATTACACTGTGGGAGCACATTAATTATTCATTGAGAGTTTCAGATTGTATCCACCAACCGATGGAGTGAAGTTTCTGATATATCGTGTCTAGTAGAAAACCTCTGAAAATGGAACCACAGGGCAATTATGAGAAACACAGATTCCTGGAGATGACTGAAACAGGCTTCCTGTCTCCTCTGTCCTTGGTGCTCCGTACCTGGACAAAGATCAGGATAGTATGAGGTCACCTTAGGCCAGATACACTTGATCCTCCCCTGACAGCCAGACCCTCTCCTCTCAGAGTTCCATCTGAGGTGTTCTCATTCCCTGTTTGGGCAATCAATTCAGTGAAATATGGCTCTGGTCTGGTCCTGGGGGTCTGCGGTTATGTGGTAGTTACCCGCGTTTGAGAAAAAACTCCAGAGGCAGTAGCCCTTTGATTGCATTGACAGCTATTGATCTGATGGGGGCTTCTAGTGGCACACTTTTCACAGTCATTAACACCATAAGCTTTAATCAAACTGCTTTTAGCCCGAGGCTGAATACCATACTGTTGCTGGGAGATATGTTCATTTATCTGAAGAAATGACACGTCCCGACCCCTTCTCACCCTGTTGTCCTGCTGTTCTGTTCATACTGCAGCTACTTCATAATAGCTGCCTTGTTACTTCAGTCATTGTTATGTGGCA
This sequence comes from Salvelinus sp. IW2-2015, assembly GCF_002910315.2. Classification (NCBI taxonomy): domain Eukaryota; kingdom Metazoa; phylum Chordata; class Actinopteri; order Salmoniformes; family Salmonidae; genus Salvelinus; species Salvelinus sp. IW2-2015. The sequence goes on along the minus strand of NC_036868.1, from coordinate 12,698,753 downwards.
CCTCTCTTCTCAGCTTTCACACTTTCATCTTCTACAGAGACAGTGTGATTATGTCGACACGAGGTACTGTGTTTATCAGACCTCTATTATGCCTCCAGGGGAAACGTCTTGTGTGGCATGATTGCTGAATGTGATTGACCTAATTATTACTACAGTGCCCAGTGGAATTATACATGTGTTATAGTCACAGTCCCCCAATTGCCAGGCATTGACATTGAAACAGAACAATGAGGATTTTCTGGTCAAATGTTATGCACTGTGTGGCATCCTCCTCAGGGAGTGGGGTCAGTTCATCGGGGCAATCAGCAGATGCTACATCCATTAAAAAATKTATACAGTTGAAGTCGGAAGTTTACATACACTTAGATTGCAGTCGTTAAAACTCGTTTTTCAACCATTCCACAAATTTCTTGTTAACAAACTATAGTTTTGGCAAGTCGGTTAGGACATCTACTTTGTGCATGACACAAGTAATTTTTCCAACAATTGTTTACAGACATGTTATTTCACTTATAATTCACTGTATCATAATTCCAGTGGGTCAGAAGTTTACATACACTAAGTTGACTGTGCCTTTAAACAGCTTGGAAAATTCCAGAAAATTATGTGACACTTCTTTCATCACATTCCCAGTGGGTCAGAAGTTTACATAACTCAATTAGTATTTGGTAGCATTGCTTTAAATTTTTTAACTTGGGTCAAATGTTCGGGTAGCCTTCCACAAGCTTTCCACAAGAGTTGGGTGAATTTTGTCCCATTCTCCCTGACAGAGCTGGTGTAATGAGTCAGGTGTGTAGGCTCCTTGCTCGCACAATACCTTGACTTTGTTGTCCTTAGCCATTTTGCCAACAATTTGGAAGTATGCTTGGGGTCATTTCATTTGGAAGACGCATTTGCGAAGAAGCTTTAGACTTCCTGACTGATGTCTTGAGATTTTGCTTCAATATATCCACATAATTTTCCTACCTCATGATGCCATCTATTTTGTGAGTGCACCAGTCCCTCCTGCAGCAAAGCACCCCACAACATGATGCTGCCACCCCCGTGCTTCACGGTTGGGATGGTGTTCTTCAGCTTGAAGCCTCCCCTTTTTCCTCAAACATAAGATGGTCATTATGGCAAAACAGTTTATTTTGTTCTATCAGACCAGAGGACATTTCTCCAAAAGTACGATCTTTGTCGCG